>NC_091119.1:91715773-92015773 GCF_040183065.1 Periplaneta americana
CTTATGAGGTTCAAATCTGTCCCCAGATAGTTGACTAAACAACAACAAGAACATCTGTGTAATTACAAGTTTTGTCTTCATATTTTGTAAACATAAGTTTTTAAAAAACCCTTTTATAGAAATTAAACTTCTTTGGTTTCATTATTACTGCAAACAGAAAACGTTTACTTGTTCTGTATCAAATTAATCATATTACGAGTAAATTAATGTATGACAAAAGAGTTTCAGAATAGTCCTACACGCACTCTGTTTCAGAATGGCACCAACAACGAGGCCTTTCTTAAAGTTGTCTTTTATTTCTTTTTGCAAACACTATGAAGGCTAACACACCAAATATGTTGATGAATAATATCTAAAGATCAACTTACATCAAATTACTGAAAACATGATACTCAAAACAAAACTAGTTTCACCATAACAAAAAGATAAATAAGAAACCTTTCGGAAAAGTCTCAATTTAGGGTAGTAAATTTTATAAGATATATTAAATACCTTATGAATATAAAATGTTCTGTGGCAGGGACGCCAAAGCGCCTGTACTGCGTGCTCTCAAACATGCACAACATTTCCTTAAGAGCGATGATTTTACTTTATCTAAGTAAAAAGTGAACCTTGTTGGATTTGTAGGCCTACTGTAATACAGGCGCTTTGACATCCCTGTTCTATGACATTGAGATATGGGATCATTATAATAATAGTTGGGAGAAAAGTGATGTAGGCTTAATACAGGATAAAAATATTATAATAGTACGATATAAGCATCGTAACGTATAGAAATATGAAGTTCCGTTTTATCCACTTTGATAAAAATTATTTTTTTTAATGAAAGTAATTGTATTATCTTCATTAGATTTCAATATGTTTCTTGTGGAGAGACGATTGTAATATTTTAAAATTCTTCATGCGAGAGGCGATTCGTTTATGTATATTATATTAGTTTTGAACACGACAAGTTTTTTGTTTATGACAGAAGAACAGTAGTACTAGGAGAAATGAACAAACATTGTTAAAATGTGTTCAAACTAGGATTCAGATATTTAAAATGCTGCAAAATCTGCAATTGAATACTCAGTATCATCGAAATACCGCGTAAGAAATGAAGTGGAATATAAAAATGTTAGAAGATTGGTGTTCCAAGAAAAATATAGAAAGTGTGTCGGAGAAAATAATGCTAGTGTTATGCCCCGCTAATTTAAGGGATAACTTACGGTGGTCAAACATAGCAATTGTCATGCACTTCATAGCAAGTTTTACGGACAGCACCATGTATGCGCAAGACCTTCACGAACTGTACACGTTTGCAAATAAGATGCCGGACTCGCATTGTCGAGCCAGTGGAGAGAGCAGAGTCATCATTTCTCACAGCTTTATCCTCCACGCGCTAGGACGCGTGCGGGATTAGATTGTTCCATAGCCCTCTCTTGCTTTGAGACCCACATTAAAACCAGCTGATCGCAGGAGAATCCCATGATTTTTCTGTATGCTAAATTAACGCAAATCCAGCGTTTGCGTTGAGAGTAAGACTGGCGTATACGAAATACACTTCATCTCAGTAGTAGCCATACTTTTCTCACGCGGCCCGGATAGCGTCATGACGCTACCGCTCTCAATATAACGAACATCTCCACGGGCGCGGCCCCCTTTTTCGTGTGTTCACTTCGAACAAGATCAGTCACTTTTTGTGACCGCAAGTCAGAAGACGGTGAGAAGCATGTAAGTCAACCAATCGAAGCCAGGACCATGGTGTCCGCCACCGTGAACACTACTTTCGTCTTGTGTACTGTAAATTATAATATTTCATCATATACCAATTGCTACTAATGTCGAGAGAGATTTATTAAATGTTACTAGTGTCAGAGTAATATACCACATAGAATATAATAAGGAAATATCAGTGCTTGAAATTCAGTGAACTGTGTGTACTTCAAAGTTCTACTTTTAACGCATTTATTTAAGACATAATGGATTTTTCCGAGGTTTTTGAATGGTACTACCTCACGAGATATTTCGATGGACAATATTATTAGCAGTATTCGGGAATCCAAGCCGAATGGCACCTGAGTCAATAAACGCCTTTTTAGGTAAATTCTTTAAATGATTTTGCATTGTTTTACGAAGTTTGTTCGACCAATTACACCGTACGTAACGAAGCTAAGGCACTGAAGTTTCCATATTATTTCATTGTTTAATCAACTGTATTCAAATATAACCAATGATTTAGTTTAACATTTTGTTTTCATTTCAACTCATGTAACTGAGTAGGTATACCAAGTAGGTATATCCTAGATTCTCTTTTATTGCTAAAGTAAAGTAAAGTAAAGTAAAGTAAAGTAAAGTTAAGCGAAGCAAAGTAAAGTCAAGTGAGATAACACGAAATACATACAGGGACATCATTTTATTTTTACTTCAATTTTTATTGTACCTGAGTTTTTGAATGTACTTCACTCCCACCCCTTCTACTAATGAAGTTCAACCGTCTTCCACACAGATCCAAGACCGCATATACAGTCATAGTAGCCTTACCGTCACAGTACGTTCCAAAAATATGTTCGCGTTTTCCAATGACGAAAGAGCTTTCAATATTGTATCATTTTCGCAAAGGTACTGTCGTCCATTTGCCTACGTTGCATCCCGGTTTTCCCCACCAGCTTCTTATTCGCCTCTCGGTAAAGGATAGTGGCTGGGCTGTCTTAGCTCTTTTCTGAGAACATTAATTTCTGTTAGGAATTGGACATATGCGTAATATTATACCCATACAACTGTTTAAAATAACTTAAATAACAGGCCTCGTTAAGTAATTAACTATCACGTGATTTCCCTCCTTTCTACGATCCTGCGACATAATCACTTGGACGGACAGTAGATAGAATGTCTGAGTAATTTTATCTTTTCGGATCGAGCAGAAGTGAAGATTGAATTTACAGTACGTAAGGTACTCTTTTGTAGAGTAGGTACAGAATTATTTCAACGTGAGTTAGGCCTACTAGTACGAAGGACGAAACTGGTAATTGGAATTACATACATTAATCGAAATGAACCGCCACCATTTTGAAAAAATGTGTTTAAATATCCATATAATGGTTATTTTTCAATTTAACTTCATTCTCTGTAGTGTACGCTAATGTGCTGTAGACAGTATAATATACACTGCATAATGAATACGTCCGTATGGATAGCTCAGTTCGTGAGTAAAAACACTCATTGTTAATACTGTGCTGTATTCTGATTAAACAAAAACCTAATGAAAATTATCAAACTCAAAACCGCAATATTTCCTAGTTTACGTAAATGGATGAACTACTTTTCTTCCCTCCTATACCTAGTAAAGTGATTTGTTTGTATATTACGCCATCGAACTCCAGTCATGGAAGGGGTTAGCAACCGTTGATTCAAAGGTATAGGCAGGTTAATATCAGAAATGTTAATAAAAATAAAATGATGTCCCTGTATAACTTACTATACCAGTTAAACATTCTGCAACTTTTCATAATAGCTGAATAGCTAAATGTATAACTCATGTATATAAGAAAGTTTACAATATATTATAGTATAACCAGTGAAGTGACTTATTTCATTTGATTAAGTTGATATTCTTCAAGCCTGATCTAACCTGTGATCCTGTTCTTGAATACGCAGTACCTAATTAAGATAATAGCGCGACCATTACCATCCTGAAATATCCTGACCTAAACAATAATAAATCTGGTGTCAGAAATACCTTGACAAAAGTAATGATCGGTAGGGAGGAACCACAACATAATAATTTGGTGTCAGAATTTAATCCTAACTTAACCGTGACCGATAGCATCGGCCACAACAAAGTTGTGCCTAACAACAAAGAGGCACAACACTAGTATGCTTTGTTGAGTATCATTACCTAACTAGTCGCTTAATAGAAGTATCATTACCCAAGTAGTTGCGTAATACGAGTATCATTACCTAAGTACTTGCGTAAAGAATGTGTTTACAACATTTTTATTAGTGATGTAAAGTTCACATTACTTAATCAAAGTGGGTAAACGAGTATTATAGCTCACCATTTCGGCGTCAAGGAGAACAGCAATGTTGAAATGTAGTATATGTAGTATGGAGGAGAAATTATGCTAAGAGTAACCAAGTTTTGGTTTAGAACTTTAAAAATAGGAGATTGAAAGATTGCTAAGATTTGTTACAAATATTTGGTAATGTATTACAATAAATAAATTGAACTAACGCTATAAAATATACTGAATAAAATTGAGCTAGGGCAACTGTGGATAGAAAACCACAAAAGAGAAAACAGTGTTTTAAAATTATTAGACGAAGGTGTAAAAATATGGAAAACAGCAAGTTTTTAGTGATATGCATAACAAAAATTTCACTACAAAATAACAGGAAAATTGAAACGGTACGGAATGTAGAAATTAGGAAATTTTAGGGATAATACAGATGATTTATGTGGCGAAATAAAATATATTTAGGACTATATTGTAAATATATGTTAAGAGACATTTGAGTGAACCCAGTTGTATGAAAATGAAATGGCTGCAGATTAGTAATGAAATTGTATTAGCCAAAATATCAAATGTTGAACATATATTTGGAAAACGTGAGAAAGCCGAATCAGAGAAATAAAGTGAACAGAAATGTCAATAGATTTATCTAAATATGTACAAAATTATACCTACATGTTGAAAAGTGAATGATAGCTTTATGACCGGAAGTCAGTGTTGTCAGTCAACATTGTAACACACTGCAACTAAATAAATAAACAAATGTAACTATTTTATGTTATAGAATTTCACACTCGCCTCATTAGTGATTTATTAGTTAAATATTGAACTTCAGTAGATTATATTAAATTAATTTATTATAAATTGAATTTGAGATACGTGTTTCATTACTGTTTAGCGACAATAACAAAAAGTTAAACTCTATTTTCCAATTTGACATTAATTTCGGCAGTTATAAGTCATAATTATACAGGGACATCACTTTATTTTTACTTGCATTTTTATTGTACCTGTGTTTCTGAATGTACTTGACTCCCACCCCCTTCACTAATGTTCTTTCTCCCATCAGCCACACAAACTTAGGCCGCTATTGCATTCGAAGTCTGCTAGCAGTGAAATAAACAGTACAGAGTATAGTGTGTTTCAGAAATAAGGTTGCGTTTCCTATAGAAGAAAGTGCCTATATTATTGAAACTTATTTTCAGGACAGGTATTTATGGAGATTAATTTTATCATTTGTGTTTTTTAATATTGGTGTCGGAGGAGATTGTTGGAAATTGTTTTGTACTCTTAGCTGAGATTAATGGAAATTTTGGAAAATACAATTATTTTGGAATTGGAGTATTAACTCAGTATGAATATTACTTTCCAAATAATTAACATTAAAGGTTCATTGGATTCTGGTAAAGGTGTGGTATGGCCAGTAGACAATATTTGTTGGATTGAGACTGTATTTAACACACATTCATTAAAAACGAAAAAAAAAAAAAAAAAAGCTTGCAGCCCTCATATTAACACTTTCAAATTATTAGTGAAATGTTGAATTCTCCGTCTTTTAAGTTCACTAATGTAATCAGAACACCTGGAATACCATATAATGTAGCCTACTTGAATGTATAACAAATTCAAATGAAAGAAAAGTCCGAAAAAATTTCAGAATATGAAATTCGCTATAAAACGACGCAATAATAATAATTCGCGAATGTGTTCATATTTCGCTATTAGAACTCTATTTCGCGATTTGTCGCGATTGTTTTATCCGCATATTATTAATCAGAATAATTTAATTCGTGAAGATTAGTAAAAATATATTGTATATCTATTATGTCGTAATTTTCGCGATCTCCATAAACACCCGGCCCTGCTTTTTTCGCAAGGTACGGTGTGTAGTATGACTGAATAACTTTATCTGTGTGGACTGAGCAGAAGTGAAGATTAGAGTTAGGGGAGATGCAGGCAATGGCGGTCACCTAAGCGAAATCTGACTGTGTCAGACAACTAATAATCCAATTCGAATTTTGGTGAAGGCATTAGAACTGTTGAACTTTCAACTGCATATATTAAAATTTTATAAACAGTTGTTAATTTTTATATAAATCCTTTAATTAAAGACCACTGCATTGACCGGAATTCCCAGCATATGAAGGTAATAACGGTCATGAAATTTACAATTGAATTTAAAGGGAGCAACCTATCATATGATTTATTTAATATTTTCTAGGTTACAATGCATGTACCAATCAATGCATAGAAATTATATTAAAAAAAAAAAACAAAAAAAAAAAAAAAAAACAAAATAACTGCATACAATATTTTGTTACCTACAAATCCGCCTTAAGGAAGTTACATGAAAGACAATCTCATACGTTTTCAGTTACAGATATAGTTAAAAGTTTTTCTCAGGTCTCTGAACGGAAATTAATCATTCATGTTAAGGCAGTAGTCACAGTCATACCCCTCGGCACTATCACAACCACTACATGCTGCATGTACCCACTTTCCGCAGCTTGTACAACGATACCATAATTCACCATTCATGCCATAATCATTGCGCAGAAAGCACTTCTCTCTGTCACTCTCCAGTTCATCACTGCTATCACACATGACGAGATCATCAACCTATGATGAAGATTCAAAGAACTTCTTGGAGAGTTTTTTCTTTGCAACAGATCTCTTCGCAGCAGATCTTTTAGGCTCATATTTCTTTTCTTCTTTCTGCGACAGTTTCTCCTGCTTTTTAGCCTCAAACTTTTTCTTCATAGGTGAAGAAGTGAGTATTTCAGAGTGCTGCTTTTCCCTTCCTCCTGATCTTCTATTGTTAGATGTACTAGATCCAGGTGATATCTCATTCAAAATTGTGGAAATACTGATTTGTGTGTCATTGCATTTTCCCTTTTCTCCTGGTGTTTCATTGACAGCTGCAGAAACAGTTGACTGAGCAGCAACATTGCACTCTAATGGAGCAGAAACAGGGTGAGATGAACATATGTTTGACTGATTAGGGGGATTGCACTGTGATGTGGCTGGGTGAAGATCAGGGTTATAATAATCTGAATCTGGAAACAAATTGGGATTTAAAGGGAAAATTCCTGTTGCTTCAAAACCTGATAAAGCATTCGCTATGTTAGAAACTCTGGCATATGCTTTGTTGAATAATTCTGCAAGATTGTCAGGTCTCATACACTTGTACTTGTTCATTTTCATGTAGGTGTTACACTCCTTATTAAATGCTGTCTTGAGAGATCCAAAGAATGTCACATCAAGTGGCTGGGTTCTGTGAGAAGTGTGGTGTGGCAATGAAACCATAACAATATTTTTCTTCCTGCAGAATTCACATGCCTCTAAGGTGCAATGGGAGTAATGGTTGTCAAGGATCAGAAGGGCTTTCTGGAGTAGGACGGGAGTGATGGGCAAAATGTTTCAACCACTTCAAGAAAAGTTCTTCATTGGACCAACCATTTTTGGAACAACTGTACAGTGCATCAGTAGATCCGCCTTTTTCAAGAGTCGGACTCATTCGTTTCCGAGCATATATAAACATCGCGGGAATATAGTTCCCAGCAGCACTCATGGCACATATCACAGTGGCATGTGTGCCACGCTCTGCACTTGTAGCTGCTCCTATTCGTTTTTGGCCTTTGGGTGCCAAAATAGTTCCAGGTTCTTGGACTGTTCCAATCCCTGTTTCGTCTACATTGTAGACATGTGATGCCGAGAATCCATACTTTAGAAAAACTTCCTCAAGATTAGTGTAAAATTTCGAGACTTCTTACTTATTGAAATCTTGAATGCGGTTAATACTTACTGCCTCTGGTTTTCTCAAATACAAAGAAGAGTTTCGCGTCAGGAAACCTTCAAGTCAATAACGTCCTGCCATTTTTGTTTCTTTAGAGAATGGATGTTTTATTTTATTTGCTTCAGCAAACTCAAAGGCTGCACGCTTTACATCATTTGGCGTTAGACCATAGAAGAGATCTGCCAAAACTTTTAACTGGTTGCTCATCTCTACTTCTTGGTCAGGAATAAAAATTGACTTCTTTCCTAATTTAGGATCATTATAGTTCTGCTTACTTATCCTCTCCTGAAGTGTGCTGAAGGAGATTCCAGTAGACTTCGACACTGACCTGATGAACTTTCCATCCTGAATAGCCTTTACGGCTCTTTGAAGATCTTCTGCTGTCCAGCTGCCTCTGTTTGTCTTACGCCTGTATTTTCCTACCATCTGAAGGAAGTGCAAATATAAATAGATGACTAGATACACAGACAGATAATTAATTAATTAATTAATTAACTCATGAATAAATAATTAAATAAAATTAATGAATAATATTAAACGCGCGAACAATTAAGAATGAAACTATATTACTTGACATAATGCTTGAGATGTATTTCGAAAGGCTATATTCACGCGAAGATAATGCCGGTATAGTGAAGGTAATGGCGGTCAGTTGACCGGTACTGCCTTCATTGCAGACAGTTTGTAAAAATGCAACCATAAATTAATGAATGTAGGTACCGATATCAAACTGTTACTCACTGACTAGCAGCATGTATGGGTATATTCCTAGTGTGTAAGTATTAAATAAAACAAGATTAATTACTTACCGCAGCAGCCTGAAGTTCCTTTTCATTTACAAGAATATCAATGAAAACACACATGTACTCCTCGTAACAGCTACGATTCAACTACTAAAAAAAAGAATCTTGCACATAGTTAATATCACCCTTCCCAGAGTGCAGCACCAATCGGAAGATAAAATCGAGTTGTTGTTTTTGAGTTAAAGGGGTGACCGGCATTCCCAACTGACCGGGCCTACCTGCAGCTCCCCTACCGAAGTACGGTAATATGCTGAATAAAGTATCCGTTATATAATGAATACAACCGCCTGAACAGTTGAGTTTGTGAAAAAAAAGTGTTACTACTCTACTCTATTTTGATAAAATACCGTAAAAGTAATAATCAAACTGAAAATCGTAATATCGCATTTCCCTGTAACATAAGTGGATACACTACTTTTCTCATCTCCTATAGCTAGTAAAATGATTTGATTACATATTGCACTAGTAACACCAAACTCCTGTAATGGAAGGGGGTAACAGTGTTTCCGAGTATAGCCAGGTTAATGTTGAAAATGTTGGTAAAAGTAAATTGATGTCTCTGTACTACAGATTTTCAGCAACTTGAAGTCGAAATAGTGCATTAGATCATGCTGTCTGTTTTTGAGCAGTGATTTCTCTTCAGTTACTAAATAGATCAGAAGCAGACTTTTGGATATTCTAACATATCCTGAATCTTAACATTTCCAACGCATCCGAACTACATACAGGTTCCGTAACCACGGCAAATAGATATGGCCAGAGGGGTTGCCTACACTGTTGGGCTCGTTATCTATTCCAAACAACTGAGCAACGAAAATTATCCACTCCTATTTATACTGTATAAGATGAATAACATGAACATGTATGCCAAAGAAGACTACCGTGAGATCCAACGAGCGGTGAAGCTCGCAGTCGCGCATACAAGGTCACGAATGCTGTGGGAAGGTGTGGCAGGGAATCCCGCGAGAAGTCCTTTGGATAGTTCGGTGGAATACGAATGTATTGATCGCGTGCTATGTTCATTGTGAGATTATGAGTGAATGATAGTGTCTCATAAATAAAGATAAGTAATGAAATGACTTCCATTGTAGGACAAAGAATGTTTATTGTAAAAGATGTAGTGAGGAAAAATGGCTATAAGAGAAAAGCGACGTTTTGGAATTGAGTATCCAGAAACACGCCCCTTCATAATCGTATGCTTATAATTTTTATTGTAAGTGCAGATCTACGAGATCTGTGTATATAATATAAAAAATGGACTGTTGAAAACAAAAAAAAGTTATTGACAAAAGTGTTCATGACAGTGATGTGCGTTTGGAATTGAGTCAAAAAGTCACTGGAAGTGGAGGGTAACTTTTAGCTACATATTTAAATTTGGTAAGTGGTCCTATGTTACGCATAATTTATTTGTTATTTATACATTTAGTATATTAATTTATTATTCCATAATTGAATTTATTATCCATAATTAAATTTATTTATAAATTTAATTGAATATTCTATTATCTTATATGCGATGGACAGTGACAAGACTGTACGGCTGATGGCAGACCACTTTTCGTTTAACCTCTTATTCATTAATAATTTTCTGCCCAAAGGCAGGACTTTCACAGCAAAACCAGCTTTCTCCAACCTTTCCTATTTTCTGCCATCCTCTTTGTCTCTGCATATGATCCATATATCTTAATGTCGTCTTTCATCTGATATATTATTCTGCCCGAACTCTTCCCTTAGCTCAGTCATGTCAACTGATGTCCATATGGGCAAGCGCGCGCTTTAGAGCTCAGGAGAGCCTGAGCGCTTTACAATGGAAAGGAAAGAGACAGATGAGACAGGTAGTATATACCGCTTGGTCGAGCTATGTACAGGGATGGCCAGCACTGATTCAATGGATAAAGGGAAGAGAACTTATTAAAACTATATCCATGTTAATTGTTAGATTTGCCTGAGAAATGCATTATAAGAAATTAAGTTTAAATTTTAATGCTCATTTTTCACGAGTTTTCTTTTTATTCAAAACCATATTTTCTCAACTTTTTACAGAAAGGTGAAATTTTCAGATATGTAGCCTTACAGGTATTGAAACAATGTTTTCGTAAATCTAATATATCGTAAATATGTATTATTGAAGATACATATTGAAAATTTTGAAAATGTTCGCATGGAAATTATTTGTAAGAAAATGAATTAATAAAGGAACTACTGTTAAATCATAAATAAAGATTATGTGCCCCTGTGTAGTAAAAACGTCAGCTCTATAGCTTCAGCAGGTTTCGAGAAAATAATTTAATATTCTGATGATAGGGAGTTGCGCACCAGTATCACCTTAAAAGCATAATGCGATAAGGGTTTTGTTATGTAATATTAGTTACAGTTGAAACATATACCTAGGTAACTTTGCTTTGTACTGTAATATTGTTTCGTTCAGTTTGTTGATTACTTTTATAAGGTTAAAGATACCATCACTATCAATTCCAAATTAACGTGCCATACTTAATCTCTTTCTTGGGATATCACTTTCTTTACGAATGATGTTTCATTCACTTAATATAGTATAGTTTTACTACTATGAAATTTATGTAAATATTCCTTCTTAACTCTTTATTATGTTATTAGCTGCAATATTAAGAAACTGGTGTTAGTACTTTGTTTTGCAGACAAAATAGATAATATGAAACAGCAAATATCCATATAAAATAACGAAATAAAATTTCGCTTCTGTTTGAAGTTTGTACATCACTGTTTTCTTAATCCAACAGGCTCCTTATTCTTATACATAATCCTTACTCCTTCCATACCTAGCATATCTGGAGGAAGTTCCCCAATCCACCGCCTGAGGAGGCGCCCGATGGGTGACAAGCAACCCGTCACGGGAATAAAATAAGTAATTTTCCTAAAACCTGTAAGTAGTTCCGAAACGTTGGAAATTTAATTTCTGTGACTTAGTGGAAAACCCAGAGCAGCAGCAGCACACAGCGCAATGGAAAGGGAGGGAGAAGAAGTCTGTCAGCTGTACGAGTATCTCCGTAGGGAATCAGTTAAGATCAAATGTATTCGAAATTAAATGCTTCGGTCAAATACAGTATAATAACAGTTCTATTTCTTACGCGCAAGTTAGGTCTGTAGCTCAAGTTCCACCGAACGACCTATATTTGACGGATTTTATTTTATACCCGTATCTACGAGCGATTTTATCAAGAATGATGCACATGAAATATTAAAATTTATAGTAGGCTGAAATATTTCGGCCGTACGATATCCCCCCATTTGGATGTCCGGTAGGAGGAACTGGGGAAGAACATCTTTTATTCGGAGGTTAAGGTGACAGAAAAGAAGGAAGATTAGAACATGATGGGTTTGCAGTGAAGGATCTGGCCGTGGGCAGAAAACTGCGAAATAACGAACAGTGAATATAACTGTAATAATGTAATAACTTCGGTATTATGTGGAATAAAACGACAAATGAAGTGGTATAGATCTTTTGAAGGGAAATACTTTCTTTAACATAAAAGATTACAATAATTATAGACGGACGCAAATCTGGCTTCAGGTAAAGCCCCCTGTGAAGCAGACTTGAATAATTACAAGAGAAAAATTGTTCCGGGACCGGGTATCGATCCCGGAACCCTTATTAGCGCACGAATGCTCTTTCGATTGAGCTACCCAGGAACTACACGCGGCACAATCCAATAAAATTATTCAAATTATTATAGACGGAATTATTTCTGTTTTCCAATATGATATAAGTTCTCACCTCTTCCCTCTATATATCTTCACTGGTTGAGGGCCTTTTTGGATATATAAAACTGATTATAAACACTGTTACGTTTGGGCGAATTTGCATAGAAGCCATTAAATGTCATAAAAGTCTGCTTAATAAGAGTATTACTCATTTATCTGCTTAAAGCTTATGATTTATAAAGCTGAATTCCATAACGCTGTAGTCACTTGAGGGACAATTGCCGAGCCGAGCACCTGCCATCTAGTGATTACCTAAGTAACTAGCACATAGGATACTGCATGTCAATGCTGCGAATCTCGACAGGTGGTAATAATCAGGTTTTCTTTAACCAAAGTTGGCTATATACCGTGGCTCTCTAATTTTCCTATCACGGGTTGGACTTCGTTCCACATCTTATACAGTACCTTTGAGAAATTTCTTGTGTAGTCGAGAATTGAATCCAGGATCTCTTGGTATATGGTATACGGTATGTAAGCTTAGTATCACTCATTTCTGTTAATATGTTTTACGATATTACATTTTATACTGTAGGTATAATGAACTGTTTTAGGTTATAAAATGTCATAAGTATGAATTTAGTGATTGGTATTCGTGGACTGAATATTAGAATTTTGTGGATAGGATTAGATTTGCATGCTAAAAACTGTATCTGTCGAATATTATTCTAAGGAGATGCCACTTAAAATTAATGAAGTCATAAAACATATAAGAAACCTATAATCATAATGAATGCTTGGAAAGGAAAAACATTCCCAAGTAATATAAGTAAAGGTGTAAGAAAATGATGCATTTTTATTATTCGCTTTTCATTATATTCATAGGAGACATTGGCACTCATAAATACTGAAAATAATTATGTAGACACAAGAAATAAACACATTCTGGAAATAAATGCTGAATAGATTAATGTTTGCAGACGATCAAACAAAGGAAGATATTACAGCTAGTAATATTTCGTTTAAATAAAGTATAATTGAGGAATACAATTTTAAAATGATACACGAGCAGGTCAGAGTTATGGCTTGTAACGGGAAATATCCAATTCGCTTGAAGAAAGTCACAAATAACAACTCATAGAACAATTGCCACACTGCAGTTTCTTTCGATGCGCTGTAAGCTACGAAATTGAACATGATATGAATGATAAAATTAATAACTCTCAAATGATAAATGGCACAATACATATGGCATTAAAAATAACACAAAGAATGTTAAAAAGTAATGTTCTACAAAGATATGACCATCCCAATTGTAGCGTACACTAAAGAGATAACTTTAGCAAAAAAGAGACAAAGAATTATAGAAGCTGCAGATATGAAATTTAAAAAATGAAGGCAGCAACTTAAGACATGAAATATGAAATAGAAGCATAAGAAAGAACGAAACATTTATTGGATTAATGACCAAGTATGGACTTATCATTTAGTAAGCATTATTTTTAACCTCAAACTTAATGTAAATAACTGAAAGACAAGATAGAGGCAGTTCTAGAAAAAGATGATTGCCATGAAGACCGAACAGTCTGCAGGTGTAAAAAATGAAGTGAAGAATAATGCACATTTTTGTAGATAGGCTTCTTTTGTTTAGTAGCGAAAATAATTAAAAGTTATAAACTTCATTTCAGTTATGTTTTCCGACACTTAGCAGTTCCCATTTTTGGTTAATCGTAAACTATTTCATCTACTTTACTTACAGTGGTTTCCTGTTGAGCCATTCCTAATTTTTCTCTTAATGTGTCAACAGTTGTCAATGAAACATGTTACACACCCTTCTTTATAGAAACAAGGTGCTATCCTAGTCGCGTTCATTTCATAAAAGAAATAGTACTGGAATTCAGTTTTTTGTCTGTTACAGTATAGAACATTTTTACCTCTTTTGATAGTTCTCTTTGTTACTTAACAGTATGCACGCCACCGTTTCAAAGACACGACATATTCTCATGTCATGCATTGACTGTATTCTAACCGAAAATAAAGGAAGACACGCAACCGCCATAAACTATTCCGTTACAAATGCTGTGCTTAAGTTAAATCATTCGTCCTTAAAGTTACGAGACATTCTTGAATCTCAGCTTGTACAATGATCGTTTTCTTTGAACTTAAGGCTGGAATGTGACTACTTTATGTCACTTGGATTTTAATTCCCTTCCGTTATTTTTACCCTTTTTAATTGGTTATTTTACGACGTTCTATCAACTGCTATGATTGTCTAACATCTCAATGAGATGAAGGCGATAATGCCAGCGAGATGAGTCCAGGGTTCAACGCGGAAAGTTAAAGTACGATTATTTAGTCCTGACAGTCGCCGACAATGTGCGCCTGGGTCTGGTGAATCCATTAAGTTACGCCAAGGGATGTTCAGGTTAGTCTGTCGCATGCATTCAGGGCGATCGGATGTCACGCATGCGGTATAGCGTTATGTTTCCAGTACAGTTAAGCTGTACTCCATTTCTTTACCGAACGCTAGCCCTTATCTCTACTCCGGAACTCTCCCCACTAATCCTATTACTTCTCCTCCGCGTTGCTGAGCTGTCAGGACTAAATAATTAATCGGTCTGTACCCAGCATTTGTTCTTAATGGGTTGAGGGAAAACCTCGGAATAAAACTCAACCAGGTAACTTGTCCCAACCATGATTTCAACCCGGGCCCACTAGTTTCATGGTCAGACGTACTGACCGTTATTCTACAACGGTAGACAAATTCCCATTCATCAGGTTATCATCAACACTGTTATCACCAATACTATAATCATCATCTTCAGAGCGTATAGTCATTCCACTCTTCCATTCTTAATCCAGGGAGATTCTCTGGTAAAATGGTTATTGTGGCTCATGATGACATAAGAGTACACGATGCAAGAAATATGCATCCTGTTTTTCTGGGAAAAAAAGTGAATATTATTTAACTGCAGCAAATCGAGCCTGAGCTACTTCGAGTACACTGGAGATCTTCTAGATCTTACATTGGCTGTAATAGAAAAATATCTCTGTTTTCTCGCTAGGCAGTAAGCAAAATTAAAAATATGTACATAAAAATAAAGGACCAATAAAAATAAACAATAGAATACAAATATTCAAGTAAGTAATATAAAATCGGTCTCATGCTTAACATTGGGCAGGTCTTTGAAAGGCCTCGTGCGTAACATTCGGCAGGTCTTCGAAATTTAATTGTATTCTTGTTTTCAATTTCCTGTATCGTCGCTCCAATCACTCGCCTCAATTTCATTGTTGAACCAATATGCTGCTTCCATTATAAAATGACACCTACTTGCCTAATCCACGTCGACTAAAACCGCGGTTGCAATGCCTTCCGATATTGAAAATTTTTATTAAAGAGTTAAACATGTCAATGCACTCGTATATAATAATAATAATAATAGCTAGTTAACAATATAAAAACTAGTGCTTATCTCATCCAGGAAGTAGACATGACAACGTCACGCTTAAAATGAAACCTAGAGAGCAAAAATCCGTCGGCAGAATTATGTTTTAAAAGCACAACGCACGTTATTGTATTCGCCGCGGCCTGATACTTACCATGCCGGCATCATACAATAACGTGCGGTGTGCTTTTAAAACATAAATTTTCCGACCGATTGTTGTTTGTAGGTTTCACTCTAAGCGTCACGTTGTCAAGTCTCGATAAGAATAAGCACTACTGTAGTTTGTTATTGTTAAATGGCTACTACTACTACTATTATTATTATTATTATTATTATTATTATTATTATTATTATTATTATTATTATTTATTTTTTTACTGTTTCATATACGACTACGTTGACATTCTTAAGTCTTAATAATAACTATTTAATAATAATAATTTTTACTCACATAGGCCTTACCTTAATGTTCGTCCTCAGCACAAGACATTGCAACCTCGGTTTTAGTTCACGTGGATCAGACAAGTAGGTGCCATTTTATAATGGAAGCAGCTTATTGGTTGCAACATTGAAATTGAGGCGAGTGATTGGAGCGGCGACACAATAAATTGAAAACCATAATATAATTAGATTTCAAAGACCTGCCGAATGTTAAGCATGAGACCGCGGCGATAATACTTCGGTAGGTGGAACTTCCAGATATATTCACATTTACTGTAATCATACGGATTTATTAAACAACTATTGTTTGAAGTTATTATCATTGTGGGCCTACACGAGTTGTGGAACACTCAGATGTTTAGAGTTGTACAATGCGTATACTAACTGGCTCCGCAGGAGGAGTGGCAAGCAGAACGCGGGGACTTGAGCAATTGTGTTGGTATCATGTAGGTAGAGTCAATGACCTTGGCCGCATTGAATGATATAAAGTGGGAAGGAGCGAGAAAGGAGATGTAATATATCTACGTGTTCCAACCAGGCGCTACACAGTACCAACTTTACATCGCTACCGGGTCGAATACTGCTGCTTGCTTCACTGCACTGTATATTAAAATTTACTTTCTACAACCATATCTAACAATGGAACATTACGCATATTGTTTGAATCTCTTTAAATAAAAGGGTCGGAAAATATATGTTTCGCTGTTAATAGCTTGTTCCAGGTGAGCTCATGACCAATCATAGGATTTCCTTCCTTTCCCTTATTTATAAGTTCTCGTGAAACGAACTGGTTCGTTTATCTAAACTGATTAGATTTCTCAGAAGAGGTTAAGTCTTGAGATCTTCAATTCCTCGTAAAATACAGACACCACGAAATTTCAAAAGACATTTTTAAAAGACCTGGTGAATATAATGTTTCTTCTCCATTCAACTTTATTCAATCACTCACTCACTCACTCACTCACTCACTCACTCACTCACTCACTCACTCACTCACTCACTCACTCACTCACTCACTCACTCACTCACTCACTCACCTATCTATTTATCTATTTATTTACTTGTTTCTATCCTAATATGAAGATGCATTCTGGCTCTGTCACGTAACGATATTTACACTTTACTAGCAAATAAAGAAGTCTAATAAATCAATATTCTTACTCCCTCCCCTTAAAACCGGTTATATTTGCATTGAGTATTCCAATATCAATGGGCTAATTGTGTCTGTCTGATATCGGATATACCAACATTTTTAACCCATTCTACTCCACTCTTCAAGTTTCAGGGACCTTATAGTAGCCTTCACAATTTGCATAATAACGCTAAGAAACGGGTTTCTGTTTTTGTTGGCAGCATCAGAAATCCCTACTGACTTACAGGCTTTCAAAGACATTTTTCAGCGTAGTAGAAAACTTGGGCAAAGAGAAGTAGTAGTTTTTCTTAAGGTTCTGTTATTCACGGACGAATATCTTTTACGCGTCCTAATTTTATAACACAAACGCAAGCATTCTCTTCTCCTCAAGGATGCATGTTTATGTTATTTATTCTCTCTCAAATCCATCGCCCTCTGCAAGGTTTGCATTTATGAATCTAGAATTCAATGATATCTTTCATCTTAGAAATTGGGAATTCCTCCTTGTTTTCTAAACTTTTCTTCGGTAAATAAATTCACGGGAGTTAAGTTATTTCTTCCAGTACGAATAGAGATAGTTTGGATTCAATCCCAAATATAGGCAGTAGTTTTTATTAAGTCATATCTTCCAGAATAACCCCAGCTCCAGTCAGTCGCCTGTCAAATTGAGTTGTTTCTTTTCCTTTAGCGAAAAGCGGCCACAGCGTGGTGCTAATTTCGTGATCTGTCTCCAGCGTCGAGACATAAAAATCGGAGTTCTACTTCCCTGTTTTAGGCATTTGAGATTATCTTCTAAGATGGAATTAGCAACGTTTTTAAAAAGAGTATTTCTATATCCCATGTTAGCAAACTACATCTGCTTTTCATCAGTTCGAGCTTAATTTACCTTATATAAAGTATGCTTTATACAGGTTGTTTCAAAAATACGGGGCGTAATTTCAGGTATGAATTTCCAAAATGTAGACAATCAAAATAGTTCATTACAACATGTGTCCGGAAATGCTTCATTTCCAAGTTATGGCCTTCACAACATTGAAATTCACCGGAACGTTTTTCTTTCCGCAGGTCGTTGTCATTACAGAAGATGTTCAAAATGTCCACCTCCTGCTTGAATACAGACCTCACATCGATGTCTCATTGACCTGCGAACACGATCCCAAACTCCAGGAGTATTGCGTACGTCCTCAGAACATGCCACAATTCGATTCCGAAGGAATTCCAAATCAGGCACCGGAGACGAATAAACCAATGATTTTAAATGGCCCCACAAGTAGAAATCGAGAGGGTTCAGATCAGGTGAGCGTGGAGGCCAAGCAATTGGGCCACCTCTACCTATCCATCGATCAGAAAACCTTCGATCCAAGTACCGGCAAGCCGTACGACTGAAGTGTGCAGGAACGCCATCATGCAAGAAGTGAATGTGTTGACGATTGATCAGTGGAGTGTCTTCTAAAACATGAGGTATGGTGTTTTCCAAGAAGTTTGTGTACGCCTGCCCCTTAAGTCTGTTTACAAGTACATGGGGTCCAACTAATCGATCACCAATGATACCGGCCCACATGTTGAGGGAGAACCACACCTGGTGATGAGATGGAACAGTTGCACTTGGGTTTTCATACGCCCATACATGCTGATTGTGGAAATTTGTTATGCCATCTCGTGTGAACTGTGCTTCATCTGTAAATAATATTAAGACAGGAAAGTTCGGATTTACAATACACTGCTGCAAGAACCACTGACAGAACCTAACTCGTGCAGGGTAATCTGCTGGTGACAGGCAGGGCCTGTACACGTTGCAAATGATAAGGATACAATTGATACTCTTTCAACAGTCTCCAGAGAGTCGTATGAGGAACATTGACTTGCAACGCTACCCTTCGTGTGCTGATAGAAGGAGTCATGTTCACAGCCTCCAGAATCTCCTCCTTTACTTCTGGAGTTGTAGATCTTGGTCGTCCCCTTCCCAAACCAGAGAGTTAAATTTTCCATACTCGCACAGACGGTAATGGAGATGTACAAATGTCTTCCGATCTGGACATTGTCGCTGTGGGTACCTCTCCTGGTACAAACGACGAGCCAGCGCAGCATTGCCGTCCGCCTTACCGTACATGAAGTGTATCTCGCCAGCTCTTGATTTGAATACATGTCGCACTGTCTAACGCCTACACAACACTGAATGTAGCCTTCGCCTCGGAATGAACTGTCAGAGTGCCCTCTTAATGTCTCGTTTGACGGCAACGACCTGCGGAAAGAAAAACGTTCCGGTGAATTTCAATGTTGTGAAGGCCATAACTCGGAAATAAAGCATTTCCGGATACATGTTGTAATGAACTATTTTGATTGTCTAGGCCTACATGTGGGAAATACATACCTGAAATTATGCCCCGTATTTTTTAAACATCCTGTATAATCATGTTTATGAATATTATTCGCTCATTAACTAGATATGCTGTTTAAAATATCAGGAATACTCATAATGTAATTGTTTTAACTCAAAACTAAGTAAACATCAATGTATTTGCGGAGGAATTGCTGATATTTACGGCCATCATGCACTCAGCTGTACTAGGAGCAAGGGTCGCATTCCCAGACATACATCACTCATTGATATCATTAAAAGATCTCTGACTTCTTGTGGCATCCCGTCTCTTTTGGACCCACCAGGTATTAGTCGCGCAGATGGTAAACGACCCGATGGTCTTACCTTAATTCCATGGTCTAGAGGAAAATCTTTAATTTGGGACTCAACTTGCATTGACACCTCACCTCACTTATCGAATACCTCCAGACGCGCAGCACCTGCTGCTGAATTAGCCGTGAAGAAGAAAGTCAATAAATATGCTCATCTTTTAGATAATTATATCTTTGTCCCATTTGCTGTGGAGACCTTTGGTCCTTGGAGTCCTGACGCTAAAGTTTTGGTATCTCAAATCGGCCAAATTTTGATCTCCATTACTGGTGATCGCCGTTGCACTACTTATTTGCGTCAACGCTTAAGTAGTACAGTGGAAGCTCTTAAGTTCGACAGAAATCAATTTCGACATCCTATAGTTCGACTGCTTACATAGGAGAATTAGACACGCCCCTATACGGGCACTATGAAATGGGTTTGCCATTTGAATGGGAATTGGTTCTGTGTCTTGTAGTGATTATTTTGTTAAAGGAAAACAGAATATCTTATTGATTATGACATCCATATTGATCACTGATTCTAAATTAATGAACTTTTCTTTTTCTATTTGAGAATTGTGCCGTGATACGGAACTGTCGAAATCCACTGTGGTACTAGAAGCGCATACACAAGTCTCGGGGCGGGCAGCAAATGCAAGTACAGTACTGTATTCGTTGATGGATAACTAATAAGAATTTGTATTCATTTACCTGCCACACCCACTACCCTTATTGGTCAGAACTTTCAATTCTGTTTTGTCGAACTTAGGAGAGTCGACTGTAGCTTGAGAAGTAAACAAATATTGACAAAATAATATTCTAGATAGTTTGTTAATTTTCTCCATAAAAGTATAGTCTACTGGAACATTTTTTTTATAAATATATGTAAGTTATTTTTAAAATAATAACGGAAATAATCTTTTATTACACTAGGTTGTCTTTCGACAGTTCTAGTCTTCTCTCCTGGCAGTGGCTTATGTGTAAGCCATTTCTGTGATTGGGGCGCCAGAAAGACGTAGCTATGCTTCCCCGATGATATCATAGAATTATCATGATTAGCCTATGTGTCGCCAGGAGAGGTTTTAAATCTAAACTTAACCGAATTTTGAGACCATGGACAAACTCAGGAAAAATTCCCTTTTAAGGAAAATTTCCAGTCTTTTGACTGGGAATCGAACTCGGGAATTGATGAACTGTAACCAGAAGCTCTTACTAAAATAGACCCTAAGGCTGGTCATAATAGCAATAATAATGACAGTAATGGAAACAACTTTTCACATCTTTATTGATAGCCTATATGCATGTAGAGAAAATCTTATCATATATTGACTGCTTTCATAATAAAGTTCCTATTTTATTAGCAATAATACTTACTTACATATATACTTACTTATGGCTTTTAACGAACCCGGTTCAATACCGCTCTCACGTAACCCGAAAAGACAAAGTATATGATTATGTCTCGTGACCAGAATATTGTACGAAAGGTAACTATAAAAATTGGAAATATGTCCTTTGAAGAGGTGGAAAAAGTCAAAATCTTGGCGCAACAGTAACAAATATAAATGTCACTCGGGAAGATATTAAACGAAGAATAATTATGGGAAACGCCTGTTATTATTCGGTTGAGAAGATTTTGTCATCTCAAAAAAATACGAAAGTTAGTATTTATGAAACAATTATATTACCGGTTGTTCTGTATGGTTGTGAAACTTGGAGTCTCACTTTGAGAGAGGAAAAGAGGTTAAGGGTATTGAGAATAAGGTGTTTAGGAAAATATTTGGGGCTAAGAGGGATGAAGTTACAGGAGAATGGAGAAAGTTACACAACGCAGAACTGCACGCACTGTATTCTCGAACTGACATAATTGGGAACTTTAAATCCAGACGTTTGAGAAGGGCAAGGCATGTAGCACGTATTAGCGAATCCAGAAATAAATATGTAGTGTTATTTGGGAGGCCGAAGGGAAAATGACCTTTGGAGACACCGAAGTGTAGATGGGAGAAGAATAATAAAATGGATTTGAGCCAGGTGGAATATGATTGTAGAGACTGGATTAATCTTGCTCAGGTTAGGGACCAATGGTGAGCTTATGTGAGGGTGGAAATGAACCTTCCGGTTCCTATTAGTCATTTGTAAGTAAGTAAGTAACCTTTTCCTGTCTAATTTCTTCAGCTGTTCCTTCTGGAAGATCTTTAGAATAAAATATTTCTCTACATAAGTGGTAATATCATCTGTTGACAGTGAAGTGAGGGCTATAACAAGCTTTAACCTTTACGTAAGACTGAACTTGTGTGTAGATCTAATGGTAAACCTCTCAAGTTCACAATTTTTCTTTGATGAGTGTATTCGGCGCCTGAAAAATTTGACTATTATATAAACTATTGAATTTTTATTTTTGCGTATCGCGTGTCATTTCAGCAGTCTTGTTGCGCAATTTGCATGGGCCATTCTGTCAATACAGATAAAAGATTATCAAGAGACAGTTGAATTTAGTAAATATTACATGACATTGATTTAAATTTGTACGTGTGAAATGTATTCTCTCTCTCTCTGTCTCTCTCTCTCTCTCTCAATAGCGCCAAACTACAATGCCGGTAGATTCTGTCTGCAATTAACAATTTTTATACTTTGATTTAACAAAGTTCCCTGGAGTAGCCAATCATAACAGAGTAAGCGACCCCCTATATATAGCTGTCTGTCCTGATGATGCAACCAGCATGTCGTTTCGAAATGTCTTAAATGTGAAATTTCAGCGCAAGGTGCAATAATCAAGAGTCTATTTCTCAATATGCCTATGTTGTAATGTTTGTACTCACAACGTTTACAGTGAAGATGTGAGGAAAATAAATGAAGATAAGAACAGAAAGAGAAAAAAATATCCTTACTTCGCCGAAAGTTCATAAATAACATAATACGCGATGTTACATGTTTTCAGTGAAAGAAAAGACGTACTTTGAACACATGCTACGCCATAGGAAAGAAACGAAACTTGACGATATAAACACCTTTAAATTCAGGAAAGCATTTTGCCATTTTCGAGCTTTGATGGGGCACTAAGGGATCCGCCGTGAAAGTAGATGACTTAAGAAGATAGGATTCTAGTAACTCGTCATACAAACGGGCATAAAAACTGATTTTATGAAGCCATTCAGTTCCATATCGAGTATCCTGTATAATGCCCAACGGCTAGTCTATTCAGCGCTGCGATTTGTGTTCTGAGGTCTCTCGCTTTGATACATAGCCTACACAAAAGCTACCGCATGGCACCTGACGTCATTCATATTCTATGTTTCTGCTGCCATTGATACAAAACATGTACAGAAAATGTGTCCGCAAGAAGTTTAGTTTATACGAGTGTGGCTATTTTCAGTTCTGATGGTGATAACACGCCATTTTCTGTATTATTGATTTATGTTTGTTCGTAACAACCAGTCTTTAGTTTTACTGTTGTTACTTCCACCAACACACTAATGAAAATTATTCTAATGTATGGTTTATTTATCACCACCAACGTCTTCATCAGCTTCATCACCAAAATGGAAATACTACTTGCTTTTATATTGAAATATTGGAATCTGAATGTTCTTACATCTCTTCATTTGCCCTTCCTCATCTCATTTCATTAACGAACTATTTTTTCTAGTCTTTATTATAACATACTGCTCATAAGAAGGAGCCTATTATTTGGTGTAATATTAAATAGTCTTATATAAAATTTGTCCCCAATCGCAGGATATATTAATTCAAGCGATAGTTTTCAACTTTCTTTCATCAGCAGCACGACAGAGAACTTAGCTATTCGCGGAAACAGAAAATGGAAATAGTTTATGCCAGCTTACCTCAGATTTTGAATAGTTAATATTAATAACTGATAATGAACACGACCTGTAGACTATAATCTTTCAACCATAACATTTTCTATTCTATCTCTACGTAGGTCAAAACGATAAATACTGTTGCATGTCCAACAATGATCTTCAAAGGCAACGCCTCTTTTGCAAGACGAAGTGCAGTACCAATCTGCATCCTGTACTTTGTTATATTGTCGAAAGTGTTGAAACGTTTTCTGGAATCTTATGGTTCTCAAAAGCTACCAACATCTATACAACTTTGTCACTTAGTTTTACCATACAATAAATTATAAACAAATGTTTCAATATTTCCATGACGTCACAATGTTTACAAAGAACTTGGTGCTTTAATAATTAATGTTAATGGATTTTTGTCATGTTTAGTAATGGTAAATCCTTTGAATTCAATTTTCTGCTAGACAAAGAGTTTCAGATATTCCAGTTAAAATAAATGAAAAGATTATTCATATTTGGTATAATTAAAGCAATCTTCTATTTTGCGCTTTCTATTAATCATTGTTTCCTTAGGAGAATGATATATGGGAATAACTTTTAAAGAGTCCAAACGCGTATAGAACCAGGAGATACTGCACGTCAAGCATGCTCTGCTAAAGTCAATAACTTTCCATTTAAATAGGAAAAACGACCTTAAAGAATATGCGCTGCGGGTTGCTTACGCCAGGGGTTACCTCGTACGAGTTACAATTGGACATCTATGCCTTAGACTTTAACTTGTAATTTGTAATTCGATTTCTTACAACGGTTCTTAAACGTTTGTATTTCGCCCCCCCCCCTTTTTGCCTTGGATAACTTTGCGTCTCCCCTCCCATAATATAAGTTAGAAAGATAGATGAGAATAACCCAATACGCGGGAATTTAAACTCGATTGACAACACTGGCTATCGCTGTCGATTTGGTGCAGTCGTGCCGCCTTATGACATCATTTCCTGATACCCGAATTTTCGCGGCAGATACTCATGAGTCTCGAACTTTCTGGATTGAAAATATGCGGCTGTAAAAGTAGCGCGTCTGCATGTGATTTTTTTAGTTGTTACATTGCGAATGTATTGTGAAGTTGTGACTGGAATTCTAGCGTTAGTAGACGTGTTTAGTAAATATGTATAGATTTTTAATTGGAGTTAAACGTAAGCGTGAGGACGAAGAAACTTCTACTTCATCAAATCGCCCAGTACCAGTGCTAATCCTATTGTAAAATGGAAAATACGACAATGTGACCACACGTAATTAATCTTCGGTTTTAGAAGCACTGTAATAAGTGGTGAAGAAAACCTTCAATGTGTTATTTGTTTCAAGATTTTGGCTTCAGTTAGCATGAAACCAAATAAATTGAAGATAATTTATAAATTCTGCACAAAGAATTTATAGGCCTATCCATAAGTCCCGTGAATTTTTTGCAGAGAAACTCAGATCTGTAGAGAACCAGAAGTCAAATAACCACAAAGTTCTCACAGTAAATGAGAGAGCTTTATTGACATCGTACAAAGTGGCTTATAAAATAGTCAAATGTAAAAAGCCACATACTATTGCAGAGCAACTCATTCTAACAGCTGCCATAGACATAGCAGAAACAATGTTTGGTGCAATCTATGCTAAACAACTTAAGAATATTCCTCTGTCAAACGATACGATTTGTCGACGAATTAACGATATATATGTGGATATTCAGCATCAGCTCGAATCTCATTTAGTTGGAAAATTAATTGTCATACAACCTGATGAAGCAAAAGAGACGGTATTAACGATTTACATTTGATTTGCTATATCACATTCTGTCAGAGTGCTGCAGTAGTTGAAGACTTGTTATTTTGTAAACCTAAAAAGGAAGAGAAACTGCTATCGTGTTGTTCAGAATTACAAATGATGTCAGCGCAAACTTGCAGTGGAAATATTGTGTTGGAGTTTGTACCGATGGAGCTCAAGTCATGTCTGGTAGATATAACAATTTTCAAGCACTTGTGAAGAAGGAATTTGCAAAAGTAATCTGGACACATTGCATGATTCATCGGGAAGCTTCAGTATCGAAATCACTAAGTTCTGGGCTAAATATTTTGACAGTAGTTATTCACTCAATGCTTTAATTTAGAACAATATTATCTAAAACAACATATCAAACTGTCTTATACAAAATAAACTTTAATCCAATTTTGAAATTAAATTAAACAATTGATTAAGGGAAAAACTAGAAATTAGCAACAAAACTAAAGGATGCGGAAAGCTGTCTACAGCTCTACACGAAATAAACTATTTCTTCATACGATTTAGATTTTGGAAAAGTCCCCATAACACTTACAGCGTTCCCTCGTTGAATGGCAATACTAATTCTTTACACGGTCAAAATACCGCGGCCCTTCAAAATTAATCAGTGGGGAGGTCATACTTCATATTAAAATACAAGAAAAGTTGTGTTCCCGCATGTTTATCAAAAACATCTTTTCTTGTATTTTAATATGAAGTATGACCTGCCCGGAGGAAAGCCGTAGAGCGAGGGTCACCGTTAAGTGCTGATAAATACTTGCCGATATCAGAAGTTAACAAATTCGCATCGGAACACCACGGGCCCATAGATTCTACGGCGAAAACGACAAAATTATATCGATCCGCAAGATCGGGATACTTATTGCGTTAATTGTCACAGCAGATGCAGCGGCTGACCCACTGAGTTTGGAAGTTTTGGGCAAATAAGAAGAAGCGAAGGTGTTATAACAAGTGGCATCCCATAAAAGTGATTTGCCTTTGGACCATGGTGTTAAAGTTAAGCCATCTGGACGTTTGCCATCATGTAGTTGATTATATGAAAATCAGACCTATAAAAGCAACAATTTTCACTGCTCTCTTTTAAGATATGGGAGGTGAACATAAATTAGGCCTATATTTCTTTATTAGTGAGAAATGAAATAACGGTATGGATGGTCATAAAAATGGGGAAGAATTCTACGACAAGTTATTTTTAATGAAGCTCCACTACTTAATACACATATTCGAAAAACTTAATTTAATTGATCTTCAACTTCAGATAATTAATACAAACATATTAATTTAAGTGATAGGGTTAACACTTATTGTAAGAAAGTACAGTTATGGAATAACAAATTAGAACAAAACTGCTTTGAGATGATTCCCTTCCCAGATATTTGAATTTATCCAGAAATACCCGCCGGAAGATAAAGATAAAAAAGTGTTTCTAAAGACAGTGGAGGGTAATTTAGAAAACTAGAGCACTAATGTGCGCAAATAGGTTTTCGGAGAAGAAGACATTAAACTGTGTCACTGGAATTGGATAATAATTCCATTTGACAGTGCACCTACCGGCCTATCGCTGCAAGAAGAACAACTTATAGATCTTTCTTCAAGTAGCTCAGAAATAGCAAATTTTTTTATTAAGTCTTTACCAAATATCTGGACTGAACTGTCTTGTAATTATTGTCTTATTAAAGCAAAAGCGCTTCGGATAGTTACATTTTCCCAGTTCGTACGTTTGCGAAATAATTGGTTTTTCACCTATAGCTGCTTGAAAATATAACTACAAGGACAAACTTCAAATATAAAATGAGCTCAGAGCAACTATCTCGAATACGGAACGGAACCTGGTCAGATTGTGTACTTGAAAGCAAGCACATATTAGTCATTATATTTATGACTTAGAAATGTTTCATTGCAATGCTTTTGTTTTGATTATATTTTAAATTCAAAATTTAAATTTGAAATAAAAATGCAAAAAAAAAAAATCTTATCGTGTTAATTTATTTGACGCCCCCTCCCCGGGCAAACTACTGCGCCCCCAGGGGTTGCGGCCCTCAGTTTGAGAACCGCTGTAAATTGTAAATCCATTGAAATTATTTTGTAAAGTAAATTTACACATTTATCGTGGTTCGGTAGTGTGCCTGACCATTAAAAATCGGTCATAAGTGTGAGATTTGAATGTTTTGTAATATAATTATGATATAATAAAATATCGACAAAAATAGAAAGAATGTATGCGTGTATGCGAACTCGAATGCTAAAATGATTATTAGAGGAGAAAAATTCGCTCTGGCGCCGGTGATCGAACCCGGGTATTTGGTTCTACGTACCAAATGCTCTAACCACTGAGCTACCCCGAAGTCTAATCCACAGCACAGGATCGAATTTCTCTCCTTTAGTGTTGCTCTCTTTGTGGCCTGACTCCTAGTTCGACATATATGTTGACATATATTAAGGCAACTGCCATTATAGAAGGAGCGCACTCAAATGAGTGACTTGGTGCCCGGGATTCAGTAATATGCACTGTTGGGCGAAGAATTGGAGCGAATTTTTCTCGTCTAATAATCATTGTTACCGTAACAGATGTATTCTGTAGGACCAAAAATTAATCTTTACGTCGAATGCTAAAGAATATTTCATGTATGTATTAAATATACACAAAACAGAATGTTTCCAAACTAAATAGTATTGTATTAAATTATGATAATGACGGTGATGATATTATTCTTAATATCAAATTATTGTAGTGCAAGGATGCACTGAAAGGAATGGTGAACGGGAGAATGATTCGGGGCAAAAGAAGATATCAGAAATGATGGACTACATTGAAATATATGAATCATATGAGGAGACAAAGACGAAGACAGACAATAGGAAAGATTGGAGAAAGCTGAATTTGCAGTGAAAGACCTAACCTTGGGCAAAACACTGAATGAATGATATTTTGTAATCTGCAACCAGTTAATTTTCTTCAAAATCTCACCTATCCTAATGCCTTGAAACAGTACTGAAGGAATCTTCACTTAAAAACTTAGTAGGTATGTTTTTTCTAGCTTTAGCTTTAAGACTTTTGTGTATTGTAAAAGTGCAAGCAACTAAGACACAATGTTTTATTATCGATACCTTGAAATAATAGCAAAAGAAATTCCAAATTACAGTACTCCAGACTGATGCGGCCACTTCTCTGGCAGACCTGTTTCGCCCATTGCCGAATGAGCAAGGCGCTACGTTCATTTTGAATTCCCCTCGGGGTCGGAAGCAACTTCCATTCTCATATCGTGACTCCTACTACCGGTACCGTTAAATGTGCGTTAATTAGCGTACTATGCCCATTATAATTTTACGCCTTCTGGCTAAATTTATATTCGAGTAGAAACTATAGTAATGTGCAGTTCCATAGTGTAAACTGAATACATTTTTATTTTCTGAAATAATTAACGTGTGTAAATTTTACTTTTAAAAATAGGATTCCATACTATCCTCTCCTCACGTGTAGTTTCACTGATCACAGTTAAATAATATCTCTTATGAAGTGTCCTTAACCAACACTAAAAATCCAGATGTATTTGTACATCGTTCTACAACCATTTGTACGGCATTGCGCAAAGCCATAGCGTAAAATAAGAATGGTAAATAAAAATCTTGGGACATACATTTTCGAGACAAATGTCTATATACTTCCCAGGAAGAGAACTAGGGCCAGTCGAATTTATTACAAGAAAGATTATCATAATATTAAATCTGTTTTGTATGATCGTATTAGACGAAGAAACGAAAATCAGTCTTTTCGATGAAAACCGTCACCTACAAACTGTAAATTGGGAATCGAGGCGTTGACTCTTTCTAAACAGCTAGGAGTCGAATTGACAACGATAGATATCTATGCAACAAGTTCAGGAAACAGACTCTAAAATATTCGAGTGTCATGGTACCTTAGGGATATAACCTCGGACAATAAATACATAATCCGTAAAAGCAAGTTAAAACTATACATTAACGTGAGGGATTACCTCCTTAATTTATGTTTGTAATTAATGACTTGAGTTGAATTGTTTATGTATATGTTTCACTGTGTTTTTTTCTTTTTTAATATCTTACATTTATTTTATTTTCGTTATTTTTGTGAAATTTGGTATGAAATTAGATTAGTTGTAATTGTGATAATCAATGATAATTGTAGTAATAATAACAATTATTGTTCTTTCACTATTTTATTATTAGTAGCATTCCTTTTTTTCTTTTAAAATGCAAACTGTGCATAGTTATAGCACGAATGGCCGTACAGGCTCTTGCGAAGGATCTTGTATACATGAATTTGCATAATTGTGTATTACTGAATACACTTCATTCATTCATTCATTCATTCATTCACCAAGAGAAATTTTGCGAAGAGCGTTTCGCGCCATCTTAGACAATGAATTGTCTTTCTTCTTTAGTAATTAAATAAATGTAAAATTAAATAGGCCTAATTTGTAACATACATGTTCGCTATATTTTGAAACAGAATTTGTCAGAATGCCAGCAATATAATTGCAAAATATTATGCTAGTTATTACTAGTTAATAAAATTATGTAATGCAGCGTAAATTACTAAGACTTGTCCATATATTGGTGGATTTTCATTATTCACTAGTATCTTTTATGCAATAAACTCCTTTTGTGATAACTTGTCAACTAAGCTATGCGACATACAGACAATTTGGCGAAGGATTATTTATCACTTCAGATTATTTCCCATGAGTATGTCCATTAATAGAGTGAAAAAATAAGTGAGCGATTGTATAATATAAGAAAATGTTAGATACTGATATTAACTTTATTGGAAAATAAATATATAAATTGATTTTCTGCAATGTAAGAGTCAATTTCAAAAGCACACACAAACTCATACTTCAATTGCATTCATTTTTAATTTATAAAAGTAATAATTATACTGACAGGTGTGTAAATGGTTGCTAGTGTTCCCTAATAGCAGCAGGAATAATAGCAGCAACACTATATACATAGTAAAGTCCATACGTCAAAATTATAGCGGTAAGCGTACTAGATATTAGAAAATGTGTACTTAATCGTACGAGTAAATGGAATTTCACATATTGATAAATTCTTGTGCACTTAGCGAAGTCTTAAATATAAATATTAAGGACATGACTTTGGCTTGCTTACTATGTAAGAATTAACGGTCAGTTCACAACAGTATGGTTCTGAGAAATAAAATATTTCGATAGAGCTCCATCCATTTAAGACTCTACAATTTTTATAGGAAATATTGTTGTAATGGTAACTATCGGAAAATGGATAATTAATATTCTCTGGACAAAGTAAAACAATTGCTTTAGAAGAGGCAATACCAAAAGCTTAATTGAAATGGTAGAGAAAAATGACCACTTCGAAGGAGTCTGAGAGCATGGCTGACAAGACAAAACAGGATGACTATTAATAACGAAGGATGTGAAAACTTACGTTGTATTTAGGGACCAGATGAGCAATGAGAATATGAGAGAGGCTAACTACATTCAGGATGTTAAGTCGTTAAGGAATCCGAAGGACAATAAGGAAATCAGAGGGGCGTAATAGATTTAGACATCGGAAAATGGATAAATAATCGCTGCACAAAGTACAACAATTCCATTAGAAGAGACAATACCAAAAGCTTAATTAAAACGGTGGAGAAAAATGACCACTTGGAAGGGGGCTGAGAGTATAGCTGCTGAAGAGATGGGCGGCAAGATGGACGTCCGTTTTCATAAAAAAAAACGTAAGGTGACATGGAAAACAGCAGATATCTTCCTAATTAACTACCCGTAACAATAATAATAATAATAATAATAATAATAATAATAATAATAATAATAATAATTGTCTGTTTTACTTTGTATGTTTGACGCACGTATTCGACTTTCTTATTTTGTTATTATATGCATATATTTTTCCAGTGTGATACAGCTTAACAATACAGGGATACAGGCATTTAGAAATTAACAATAATTTACAAGAAATTGAATATTACAAAAATATTTAATGTTATTTAGCAAGTAAATCTTTGGAGTCCCCCTAGGAAATTTAAAGGTTATCATACTTGTAATTGGATTTGAGGTTCCCAGGTTCATTTTCCATCAATGGTAATGAATTTTGAGAGAACAAATTATTTCTAATATGTTTTCTTATTTTGAAGGAAATTGGAGCTGGTGTCACGTATGTGTAATTTGTAGCAAGTTCTGTCATTAAACGAGATGATTATAGTAGACTATATAGACCTACTCGCTCGATTTTTTTTTTCTAAAAGATGTCTATACATTACTCGTGAAATTTCAAACCTGATGTTACATATAACGTTGACGTCATTCTGAGTCTTAAGATGACTTCTAGAAAGACATTGAATGTTATAGGAACGAGCCATACATGAGTCATAGTTTTAGGTTTACAATGTTAGAAAGGTAGGCACAATGTGTTTATGGGATTCAAATATTTAGGACTGGCCTAATCCACTTCTAAATCCAATTTAATGTAATTTTTTGAATGAGACATTCATATACACCCCATGAACGTACATTGAGGCTTAGATGCAGTGTTTCGTGTTTCCTTTACTTGTTGCTTCCGTTACCAATAACTATTCCAAGAACTAGTCCTGAAAATAGCTCCTGGTTACGGTCCAGTGCAAAAGAATAAATGCTGTTCACGGGTCCAACAAATAGCTTTCCCTTTCCCTATCCCCATTCTCCACTTGCCCTGATGATGAAACTGACATGTAGCTCCGAAACTTTGGATGTGTCTCTATGTACCCGCTGGAAGTACCGAAAAGGCAGGCATAACATTTATCACTGTGAAATTATTAAATCAAACATAGACTTTGTTTTATTTGGTTTGTAGAAGATCACAAACATCCATGCCAAATATGGGTATTCCAACAGCCTTACTAAAAGTATACTCAAGTAGAGGTTTCAGTCTATGGTAGGTCTATATGTTATCTTATGTGCCGACAGCTATTTTGTATTACTGTTACCTTTACTGTGCCTACCTGTCAAGTCCACACCTGTGGAGTAACGGTCAGCGCGTCTGGCCGCTAAACCAGGTGGCCCGGGTTCGAATCCCGGTCGGGGAAAGTTACCAGGTTGAGGTTTTTTCCGGGGTTTTCCCTCAACCCAATATGAGCAAATGCTGGGTAACTTTCGTTGCTGGACCCCGGACTCATTTCACCGGCATTATCACCTTCATTTCATTCAAACGCTAAATAACTGAGATGTTGATACAGCGTCGTAAAATAACACAAAAAATATAACATTTCAAGGCAGTATCCACCAGCTGATTTAAAATTTTTCTCTTGCCAGTGTCGTTATTATATCACACAACCTAAAGTAATTAATATCCAGGTATTGAAATTATTGCAGTGAACTGGTGACTCGGCTATCGCACAAAACTTTACTAGTAAAAACATTCTTTGCTCTATTTTGTTTTCCTACCACGTGGGCATTGACAATAACGAAATGTAGATACTGCGATAATAGAGATATTATGGAATGATAATAAAGAGAATATTAAGGTACTTGAAAAAATAAACTGCGACAACCGCATTCTCGACTACAAATGTCACAGGAATATCTTCAGGAGTATCGTTTCTTTAATTGATATGACGTAAGTTGAAGTAGGTGGGCTATATTGGTGCAGTACTCCCGATGATAGCCTGTCTGTAAGAATAATATTGGGAAGCCAAGATTATTATATTGCATTTAGATGCACTGAACGTAATAGATCTTAAAGTGCTTTTTGGGACATTTTGTTCAAGTGAAGTAAAATCTTGTACACGACAAATAGGCGAGATATTCATATACATTCCTCTCGAATTAGAATTATTAAAAAGAATTTATAAATTGTTTTCCTTACCAAACAAACCTTGTTTCGAAAAATATATACAGAGTATTTCGTAACTGAATATTATAAATAAAGGAATGAATCGGACTTTACACTGAAAAGTAAACGAAAAGTCTTGGAACAACATATCGAAACCGTTTCGTTATCGAAAAACTTATATTGACAGGCCAAAAAAAGATTCCCTTTGCTTCGTAGAATGTTTTATTTATCTCGTTTGTGGAACGTTGTACGTTCACAGGAGCCGTTCGAAGTCTTCACCATAGCATTCATAATAGAGTTCAGCTCTGCTGCACCATGACTGTTGGATATGCTCGGCATATCCCGCATCGTTTGTCCTGCAGGAACTATGACAGTCAACAGATAAATATTCTCTCGTATCATACTGCTGGGAATACGCAATTCCCTTCATGTCATCCAACAACTAGAAGTCGCAGGGTGTGAGATCGGGCGAGTGGGTCGGCCACACAAGAGGGCTTGCATTCGTGCAAATGATATCTCCTTCACGAGAGTAAAAGTGGGAGGACTCCGTCATAGGGAAGCCACATGTTCAGCCTCGTTGCTAGCGAATCGTCATCCAGTAATTGAAGGAAATCGGGCTGTAGGAATTATAGGCAGTTGCCAGCTGTTAGTCATACAGGCATTCACACGGTCTGAGTAGAATATTACTACAACTCACGCCCAAATATTGATGGAGAATTTAATTCGGGAATAGACTTCCAGGACGGCTTGTGGATTGTCGTTGGTCCAGATCTGCTGTTTTGGAGAATGGCAAAGTCATTTCTTATAATGTTATTTCATCCATTGCCTTTAATTTCCTAAGGAATTGCGGATTTGCGGTCCGATGGTGCAGTAGTGACTCTCAGAATGTACTAGGGCTTTCCAAATCGAGTAGTGCGTTCAGTTCCTGGACTGGTTATAAATGGAAAGGACTGGTCATGCACTATTCTCTACACAGATGATTGCAACATGTAATAAAGTGTAGCTAATCGCCGTGCACTTCTACCGGTGAGCGCTTCAAAGAAATCAGAATTCTCTTCCACTGCAATGGTCGTGCCGCGTCACGGCCTGTCAGAGTTGGCCATCACAAGTGCAAAGCGACAAATTTCCCTCAGGCGATTGCCCAGTGTCACAAATGTCCTTGTGTTTGGGGTTGGTCGGACAGGAAAACGCGCAGAGTATGTACGAGCAGCTGCAACGGAACTTTTTCGTTCATAACCGTAAATCAGAACAATATCGGTCAATTATTCATTTGAATGCCTCCATCATACCGAAAATATTTACAAACAGAAAGTAAACAAGTGTCGCATACTACATTTCCAGTACAACGAATGTTGCATGACTGCCATCGAACACCACTATCCCGCAACGTCGCCATATCTTAATAACGAAACTGTTCCGGCGATATGTTATTATGAGACTTTTTAGTTCTTTCTCAATATAGTACCCTCAGCAACCCTTTATATATATAATTGTTAATCATTCTATAAGTAAGATCGTCTCAAAAGTAATTTCCTATAACACTTCTTCGTTCAATTCGTACGTATCTAATCGTCGCCTTTTAAACACAACCCCACAAATTGATGAATTTGCTACAGACTTGGCTAGAATTGCTGAAAATTTGCTGCTACTGGAAAGTGGCTGGTCTTCCAGTTTCGTAGATATAATCTAGGTCTTCCTTAGTGACGTTTAAGACGTCTCCAATAGCTTAATTCAGTTTGATACTGTCCTCATGGCCACCCTATATCCTCCACTTTATTCACTTACTGATTTTGTATTTACGATTCTTTTTTGTGAAAATAAATGCAGAATCACTGTAACTTCGTTTGTGTCGTCTCACATTTTCAACCGGAAACGTAAAATAATATGCGCTATATACCGCAATACATATGCAGTTAAATACTTCTTGAACTGTGTTTCAAAGCAATAAATAAACCGTCTGTAACATATACAAAGTCAAAGGTGAATGAGGAAAACATATAGGAAAAGACGTTGAGACGACTTAAGGTTAGGTTTCCAATAATAATTTGTACTAAAATACATTGAGTTTGTTATTATTTTTCCAAATTCTTCCTCACCAAACCGATGTTTATCTTTATGCCTCTCCCACTCGTAAAATTTCGTGTTTCTTGTAGCAAAGCAGTACACGGTCTTCTTCTTTACATAATTGTGATGACGACCATTACAAAAGTCTCTTTGAGTCTCTATGTTGAGTACTCTTTCACAATCGCTGTAGCATTCTTTTTGTTTTTGTGAAATGTAATGATGTATGATTTAATATTTTCTCCTTTGTCTTCCGTTTTATTTATTTTTTTTTATAATTTAATCACCATTTACGAGTAATTTTGTGATATTTACTGACATTAATTTGCATTACCCTTTGTATTCACACACATAGATCTCTTTCATATGATAAAGTGTAGATTATTGTGTTGAATGTACTTATGCACCTGTTTCTAAAAGTAATGTGTATAGACCTATTATATAAAAATCTACTATTTGAAGTAAGTAAAAGTGACACCTTCAGTTTGTCCTAGTTAGCTCCCTATTCTGTTTACTATTCTTCAGCGAATTTGTAGATATAACTATTTTCATTGTACCTTTACAAAAGCGTTCATTTCTTCATGATTAACTCCTTAAAAGTGACTCGTTTCTTTTATGCTATATTACAATAAATTGAAACCCATTTTCCATATTACTGTACAGTTCAGGGTGTTTAATTACCCTTAAAATCTATTGTTCTTTACCGAGTTTCAACCCGTATCTCTCTTCCTTTGTTAAGTATGGTATATCTGCACTCAAGACAAGATCCACCTTCCTTGAATCCCTGGCGTGCATGAGGGTCAGTTCATAGCATTGAGAGAGGCGTGAGCAGCCACATGTCATGCTCTGTGAATTAGCAAATAGACATCTGTGGCCATGTGGCACCCCACGTGCCCTGTGCATTGTGTCCTTCCATTAAGATCACACTTAGCTTAATGAACCATTGTGCCAGCAACGCGCAGCTTCGTTGGGTTGCATTGGCTGAGAGTTCCGCGATACTGTTAGCGTCTTCATTCCAACGTTGCAATAGGATATTCAGATTTATCAGCTAGGACTGTTTGGTAATTAATTAGTTTCTCCTTTTCTTTTTCACCATTTTGCAGTAACGGATGTTAATTAAATTGAAATAATTTGTTGGGTGGCAGTGAACTTATGACGAATGGAGATTTAAAGGTAAAACTATTTACTGTTCACAAACTACTTACTTTTTTATTGGTAATTCAATAGTGCCTTTGAAATTTCTGAAAAAGTTCGCTTCATATATAATGGGAAATGTCTATATTCGACTTACAACGAGAGCAAAGCTTGAACGGTTTGACTTTGAAATTTTACTCCGACCACAATCGTGGCACCACGGAAACAGAATTGAGGGGTTCACAACCAGAGTGGGCCAAGTCCTTCTGGATTGATTTTGAGAAACTGAGTCTTAAAGTTCCTGGCTCTTGTTTAGTTAGCAACCTTCAACTTCCGTAGGAAATGGTGCCTTCTGTGGAGTAACAATTGAGTTATAGACTTGGTTTGTTATGGCAATGAATAAATCTAAGTTTTCTTCAACCGAAATTGTATTAATCCACAAACTGACCACTGGTGGACTTGGTCCACTCTGGTTGTAAGCCCCTAAATTAATAATATGAAAGACACTCTTTCAGCTTTCCCAATAACAGGACTGCCTCATTGGACAAAGCATAACACACAGAGTGAAAACAAAACAGACCATAAAATAGAAATATAGGGAACGAATAAAAAGAGAAATTAAGGACAGGAAAGATAATGGCATATATATAATAGGCCTAAACATAGAAAATGAACAGATTAGACGTTCAAACAAAAGTTCTTCCTTTTTAGGAAACAAAGTAAGGTGGTTTTTTAAAATGGCAAGTGATCCTCTAATAGGAGTAAGGGAAACATCACAAAAGAAGTCGTTGTTCAGCTGGAACGTTTTGCAGAAACTGACAAAGAGGCGAGGTATTTTGCCCCTAGCGCCAACCATTAGCCCAATTACTTCAATGGAGGCGATGTGATATTTCGCCAAATAGAATGGAGATGTGGGCTCATAAATTCTTCATTTTTCTGCGTAGACTTCAGCGGGCTGTTATTTCTGTACCTCGAACCTGAGTGTTCGTTCGATAATGTAGGGGGATGTAAAGCCTGGTGTAATGGCAAGCATGTCAATTCGCCGACAGGATCCCTCTTGAGAGATGCCATGGACTTCTTCATATACAGTAAGACCTTTCTTCCTCAAGGCTTCGGCAATCATGGACCTGATTTTGTGATGTCTTGAGTTACGCAGCATCTCGCTGAAAGAACAGGCACCCAAAACGTGGCCAAGAGTTTCAATCTCACTGACGCAACGACGACAGTGGTTTCTGTCTTTGGACCTTTCTGGTATAGCACGCAGCGGACAAACATTACCTATCATTTTAAGAGCTAGTCCCCATTCACTGCTAGTGAGGCGATCAGGTTGTCGATCCATTTATTGGCGGGAGTGAACCCCTTATAGAGGATGACATCTTTGCCTTTCTAATTTAAAGAGCACCAAGATTGAAATGCTCGCTCCCTGAGCTCTTGTCTCAATACACTTCTTGTCTTGTGGTTTTCCATTCGGTCCGACTCGCTCAATTCTCTATACAGGGTGTTTAAAAAATACGGGGCATAATTTCAGATATATATTTCCCACATGTAGACAGTCAAAATAGTTCATTACAACATGTGTCCGGAAATGCTTCATTTCCGAGTTATGGCCTTCACAACATTGAAATTCACCAGAACGTTTTTCTTTCCGCAGGTCGTTATCATTACAGAAGATGTTCGAAATGTCCACCTCCTGCTTGAATACAGACCTCACATCGATGTCTCATTGACCTGCGAACACGATCCCAAACTCCAGGAGTATTGCGTATGTCCTCAGAACATGCCACAATTCGATTCCGAAGGAATTCCAAATCAGGCACCGGAGACGAATAAACCAATGATTTTAAATGGCCCCACAAGTAGAAATCGAGAGGGTTCAGATCAGGTGAGCGTGGAGGCCAAGCAATCGATCAGGAAACCTTCGATCTAAGTACCGGCGAGCCGTACGACTGAAGTGTGCAGGAGCGCCTTCATGCAAGAAGTGAATGTGTTGACGATTGATCAGTGGAGAGTCTTCTAAAATGAGGTATGGTGTTTTCCAGGAAGTTTGTACACGCCTGCCCCTTAAGTCTGCTTACAAGTACATGGGGTCCAACTAATCGATCACCAATGATACCGGCCCACATGTTGAGGGAGAACCGCACCTGGTGATGAGATGGAACAGTTGCACATGGGTTTTCATACGCCCATACATGCTGATTGTGGAAATTTGTTATGCCATCTCGTGTGAACTGTGCTTCATCTGTAAATAATACTAAAGTAGGAAAGTTCGGATTTACACCACACTGCTGCAAGAACCACTGACATAACCTAACTCGTGCAGGGTAATCTGCTGGTGACAGGGCCTGTACACGTTGCAAATGATAAGGATACAAGTGATACTCTTTCAACAGTCTCCAGACAGTCGTATGAGGAACATTGACTTGCAACGCTACCTTTCGTGTGCTGATAGAAGGAGTCATGTTCACAGCCTCCAGAATCTCCTTCTGTACTTCTGGAGTTGTAGATCTTGGTCGTCCCCTTCCCAAACCAGGAGAGTTATTTTTTCCATACTCGCACAGACGGTAATGGAGACGTACAGATGTTTTCCGATCTGGACATTGCCGCTGTGGGTCTTCTCCTGTTACAAACGACGAGCCAGCGCAGCATTGCCGTCCGCCTTACCGTACATGAAGTGTATCTCTGCCAGCTCTTGATTTGAATACATGTCGCACAGTCTAACGCCTACACAACACTGAATGTAACCTTCGCCTCACAATGAACTGTCAGAGTGCCCTCTTAATGTCTCGTTTGACGGCAACGACCTGCGGAAAGAAAAACGTTCCGGTGAATGTCAATGTTGTGAAGGCCATAATTCGGAAATAAAGCATTTCCGGACACATGTTGTAATGAACTATTTTGTTTGTCTACATGTGAGAAATACATACCTGAAATTATGTCCGGTATTTTTGAAACAACCTGTATAATGTGCCTCGAAATTTTCCTATTCATTACCTACGAGCCTTTGAAATAGGAGTTTTGAATATCGTATATTATCTTCGGTGCTTGGTGCAAGTTTAGTCGAGTGTCCCTCGCACAGTACAAGGACTCTGATTCCTTTTCTTGCGAGGATTGCGACAGTCCCATTCCATATACAGACTTTTAACAACTTGGCTATCCTGACCTGTTGCTGATCTCTCATTCAACCATGTATTAGCCTATGTCCTTTTCTGACTTCCCCCTTGAAAATTTCTTCAGTAGAATGGCAAACCTCGGGGTGAGACAAGTGGCCAACAGGCTTAGAGCTCAAACATTAAGTTTTTTCTAGCCCCAAATTCTCTTGCTAGGACGTGTACCTTTCAAATATCTCCCTTCCATTTCCCCATTGATATTGACAGGGTTATTCTCCATCCTGTGGTAGCTATTATTTAACGTACATTTTCAGAAATTCCTCTTCAAAATCCAGCACCACAATATCTTCTCAAATGAGAAAGTAAAAAATGAAAGGTGTTTACACTTTTACTTAAATTCGAGACATTATTTTTTGTCTATGCAGAAGAAATGCGTGCGAAGTGAAGAAGCACTTTCTCTTAATTTATGTCTTCGGAACGGTGAGAATAGAGGGAGACAAGTGGCCTGAAAACTTGGAGCTCACATAGATCCTTTCTCACAGTAACAAATTTCCTTACAAAGACGAGAGATCACGTACATTTTAATTACTTCTCCTCCCATTTTCCTTTCTTTTATTGCGTTATTGATTCATTCCACACTGTCCATATGACGCAATTTTCTCATTTATTGGACTGAGTGTGCTCATTCAGCATTTAGCAGTATTTATTATTTAATTCTTAAATGCATCCTTATCTAGCCTAAAAATTACATGCCGTACCAAGAATAAAGACGTTTGACATATTCCAAGAATTTTAGTAAATCTCCTGTTACAAATTTGCTTTTACAGAATATACATTACTGAGATACTACAAATAAATGGATTTTGTGATGTTCAAACAAATTAATCAGTTCAGCACCGGTGCGGTGTGGAAAATGTTCTCGGAATGCCGTTTGTCTTTAAATCTTTTTACATTGATCACTTCTAAACTGCTGAACGACTTTAATTCATATTTAGTATGTATGGGTCAATTACTTATCCGGGAATTAATTACTTGAAATCTGAAAAAAAAAATAGTAAAAGAAGAATAGACCTTTGCATTGAATAGAAATCTCAAAATCGCTAAGAACTAAAAGTCGACCTATGAATGCTCAAAGTGTTATTTCTTGCATAGGTTGAAGAGAGAAATGAAACAAACAGAGCAGTATGTCTCCACAATTCTATGTTTAGGAGAAATTAATGGCTATATCCGAAATTATTTCAACATGCTGTAGAGAATTTCTGTGAGTTCAGCGAATAGCAGCGGAAACAGGATGTCATCTCTTGCCATTCATTCATAGTGTTCTGCCCCAGGACAGGTCTTTTACTGTAAACTCAGCTTTTTCCAATCTTTCCAATTTCCTTCCTTCCTTCCTCTTAACCTCCGCATACGAACCATATATCTTAATATTGTCTATCTTCTGATATCTACTTCTGCCATGGACTCTTCTCCCGTTCACCATTGCTTCCAGTGCATCCTTCGGTGGACAGTTTCCTCTCAGTCAGTGATGAAGCCAAACTTTTGTGATACACACATTGTGTGAGTGAACTGAATCAAAATATAACACAGTTAGGCCTATATATCAATGCCACTTTTAAATGTCCATTTCCTTAATATGCTGGGGCGCGTCTCCTGAATCCGAACATATTTTTGTTTCACAAAAGAAAACTTTAAGGATAATGACAGGTGCGCATAAAAAATTCAGAATGTAGAATTATGGACTTTACGTTGTGAATATATTGTTTGCATAATGATAGTTTATATTAAAATGTATATTATTTACATTATTAAATTTTATATTAAAATTATATTTCATATTAAAAATCAAGATAAATTTAGTAATAATTAAAATATTCGTAATTTTAATGCAAGGCACATTTCAGATCTCAATCTATCCTCTATTAATCATAGGACTTTACTATAAACCACTTTATTTATTACAGAAGAAAATAATTAAAATATGTCTTCAGAAACCTATTGATTTTCCATCTCAAAAATTGTTTTTAGACTTTAATGTTCGTAAAATAAGAAAAATTTATTATATTGTATTAATAAAATTCATACATAAAAATCTAAATAATTTTGAATTGTATTGTCATAGTTATGAAACAAAAGATATGAATTCTTTAAGATTGTTTGAACCAAAATGCGGCACTCCTACAGCATTTAATCATAGCAGTAATTTAGGCCCAAGAATATATAACAAATTTATATTTAAATATGCTAATGTTGTCAATTCTAATGGTTCTAGCATTAAATTTAAAAGTTACCTATGGATTTTATAAAAATTGAAAAATTGTGAATTTAAATTCATATATTATTCTTATTGCGTAGCAGACATAAGACAAATTGTATTATATACTTCTTAATTTCAATTCAGGAATCCGTCCCTGAGCACGAGTTCTACTCTTTCAGGGGCGAGGTAAAGTTTTTCTGTTTATATTATATTTGATATTACAATTATTAGCAAAATAACTAAGTAAATAAATAAATAATGTATTTTATTATTCAAACTATTACCTAATTTCCCTGAAGATTTGAAGGACCAAGAGAAAGGGTTCTGAACATAATTAACAAAATTCTCTTTTCTCATACCTCCCACTCAAGTGATGAATTATTTATGGTTTGAAATTGAATTAATCTGTCTGCTATATATATATATATATATATATATATATATATATATATATATATATATATATATATATAGTATATTTTTGTGCAACTTTTTAACTTGTTCCACACCTCAAAGCTAAAATCTTGATCAGAGGTCTATGAAATACAAAAATGAAATTAAAATTAAATTAAACGTACCATGTTAAAAGTAATTTAAAATGTACGTATATGACTCCGAGTGCAAATATCTAAAAAGAGATTGAGGAGCTTGCCCTTTTACTGAACAATGGGTATACGTACCGTGAAGTACCAGAGGCACGATGTTGAACATGGTGGCAATGACAACATAAACATGTGTGGGATCAAACCCCACTGCTTCCAGGAATACGCGATACAGCCTCTTTATTAACTGATATTACATAAACAAATTTAAAATGTGAGTGTATTCAGAACACAACATGTTACACGAATATTGTAACAGTTATTTTTCAGTTTTGGTACTAAATAGGGGATAAAATAACATAGAATTTTAATATTGACTCTTTTTCAATATTGCTTGGTTGTATAGCATGTGGGATATGACGGTTTTTTAGAACGCGATCGTTGCTAGTGGTTTTCAATGAAGGAATGGCAATGTTGGTAATGTGATCCCGAAGCCATGCAATTGTTTTTCTCATTGTTGTGAAAGACAATATGGAAAACTGGTCTATGGCAGAACGTCTGTTCGGAGTAGGAACTTATTTGGGCTTCAAATCGATCACTGGTGTCCAGAGAAGATTTAGGATTGAATTTAATATCGCGCGGCATGAAAGAATTTCGTCCCGGAACACTATCCTAAAGTGGATGAGTAAGTTTTAAAATTCTGGCGATGTTTGTGATAAATTTGTTGTTAGTGCAATAACAGTCCATACGCCTGAGAACATTGCGAGAGTTAGAGTTGCAGCAAAGTCCAGCTCGCTCTGCAAGGCGCCAGTCAGTGGCTTTGAATCAATTGGACAGAAGTTTTCGCCGTATCCTACACAATGACCTCAAATATCATCTCTATAAAATTCAAGTTTTGCATCCTGTTAAACCCACTGATAAACTTCCTCGATTGCAGTTTTGTAGACAGTTTACTGACATTTTGAATGCTAATTTGGACATTCTGAACAGACTGTTAATGTCGGATGAGGCACATTTTCATCTTTCTGGTTATGTAAATAAACAGAATTGCCGCTGCTGGAGCGATGAACAACCTTTCATGTGTGGGAAAAACCACTGCACAGTCCAAAAGTAACGGTCTGTTGGGGTGTCTCTGCCTTAGGAATTATCGGCCCGTACGTTTTCGAAGAAGATGGTCGTACTGTGATCATCAACTCAGAACGGTATCAACAAATGTTCACAATGTTGAAAATTTCTGATTAAATTAATTTTGATGACGAATTATGGTTCCAGCAAGATGGCGCCACAGCGCACACTGTTCATTGTTCAATGAACTGTCTGCGAACACGTTTCCAGGACAAATAATTTCACCATTTGGAGACATTGCCTGGCCGCCGACATCTCCTGACCTCACTGCAGCTGATTACTTCCTATGGGGTTATCTCAAAAGTAGGGTGTAACCCAACGAACCTCGCACCATCATCCAGCTGAAACAAAACATAAGGAACGAAATTAGTGGCATCGAACCTGTTTTGTTGGGTCGAGTTATGCAGAACTTTCATAGCTGATTGCAGAAATGTATTTGTTGCCGTGGAGGATACTTACAAAATGTAATTTTTAAAAGTAATCATACATTAATAAATTGAATTATACTAGATTACTTCCAGTATACAGGGTGATTCACGAGGATTTTACCGCCCCTTACGGAGCTTATTTCCGAAGACATTCTGAGCAAAAAATGTCATATAAACATTTGTCCTAATCACAATATTTTCAGAATTAAACTAATTTGAAGTTGTTTCTAAAATACCATTATTCTTGAGTTTTAAGGGTAAAATGATATTACAGATAAAGAATGAACTATTCAGGAGTATCATTTCTTTAATAACTAATATTCTGAAGCTAGAAATGTGTTGTGGATTCCAAGTAGCTTCGTACAGAATTTTCTTATTCGATTTTTAACTACAAAATTACATTTTCTTACACATTTATCACGACAATTAATTGTTATAAATCACGCCATTCTCGCAAATTCTTTAAGACTGTACATTAGGATGCATAATTAAACTGTAAAGAATCAAGTTCCTGAAAGTCATATGATCTGTAACAATTGTTGTGATAAGTGCGTAAGAGTGATGTAATTTTTAGTGAAAATTGAAAATCAAAATCTATAACACATTTTAAGCTTCAGAAAACCATATATATTATTTAATGTACCGAAGTACATATGCCATTTCCATGCAGATATTCTGCGTCATCATACGATGAAAGAGTAATGGAACGAAGAAAAATTCTCTCCGGCGCCGGGATTTGAACCCGGGTTTTCAGCTCTACGTGCTGATGCTTTATCCACTAAGCCACACCGGACACCCACCCCGGCGTCGGACAGAATCGTCTCAGTTTAAGTTCCAAATCTTCGGTTCCCTCTAGTGGCCGCCCTCTGCACTACGTCATAGATGTCTATGAACATAGGACTGAAGTTCACACATGTGCTGAGGTGCACTCGTTATGAGTGACTAGTTGGGCGGGATCCGACGGAATAAGCGCCGTCTTAAATCACGAAGTGATTTACGCATATCATATATATTATTTAATGTACCGAAGTACATATGACATTTCCATGCAGATATTCTGCGTCATCATACGATGAAAGAGTAATGGAACGGAGAAAAATTCTCTCCGGTGCCGGGATTTGTACCCGGGTTTTCAGTTCTACGTGCTGATGCTTTATCCACTAAGCCACACCGGATACCCTCCCCGGCGTCGGACAGAATCGTCTCTGTTTAAGTTCCAACTCTTGGGTTTCCTCTAGTGGCCGCCCTCTGCACTACGTCATAGACGTCTCCGGCGCCGGAGAGAATTTTTCTCCGTTCCATTACTCTTTCATCGTATGATGACGCAGAATATCTGCATGGAAATGTCATATGTACTTCGGTACATTAAATAATATATATGATATGCGTAAATCACTTCGTGATTTAAGACGGCGCTTATTCCGTCGGATCCCGGCCAAATAGTCACTCATTACGAATGCACCTCAGCACATGTGTGGACTTCAGTCCTACGTTCATAGACATCTATGACGTAGAGCAGAGGGCGGCCCCTAGAGGGAACCCAAGAGTTGGAACTTAAACTGAGACAATTCTGTCCGACGCCGGGGTGGGTATCCGGTGTGGCTTAGTGGATAAAGCATCAGCACGTAGAGCTGAAAACCCGGGTTCAAATCCCGGCTCCGGAGAGAATTTTTCTCCGTTCCATTACTCTTTCATCGTATTCAGAACACCAGCCAATAAAAGAACTGACACTTCTGAATAGTTCTTTCTCTATTTGTAATATTTTTTACCCTTGAAATTAAAGAGAAATGTATTTCACTAACAACTTCAAAATTAGTGTAACCCTGAAAATATTGAGATTAGGACAAATGTTTATATAAAATCTTTTGCTCAGAATGTCTTCGGAAATAAGCTACGTAAGTGACGGTAAATCCTTGTGAATCACCCTGCATGTGATTTATTTTATTTCGTCCTGAGTGTCCCACAACAGGGCTATAAAACTTGTCATATCCCACTGCCGCATCCTTTATAACTTAATAATTATGACTCATACAAAATATTAACTATTTCCGTTATTATCTTGCGATATCATAACACATAGGTACACAGTGACAACTCTCATATGCATTTGGCGAAATATATCAGTTTTATAAAAAATAAATTTGTTGATAAAATACGAAATGAAAATAAAGTGAACGAATTTAGTACCATACACAAAAAAACATTGAAAGCTATAAGGTAAATATTTTAGTAGTATAGATTTTTCAGCTCTGATTTCTATCCTCCAAAGATTTCTTTAGGTGTGGCGTTCTTCTCCGGCGTATCGCACTATATATTTAATCTTATTGTATTTTATTTATTTCATAACATTTTCAGAATATTCATCCTTATTTTTTAATGTAACATTTCTTATATTTCGAATGGTTAAATTGCTTGCTATTAGCTCTAAGGATTTTGAATTGAAATCCCCCGAAGTTCTATAGTTTTACTGTAAGTGAATTGAATTTACATAGATTCCTTTGGATGAGGAATAAAGCATGCATTTCGTATCGTATATTTGCGACATACTCGTATAAAAGAATTCTGCTCCTTGATGTAACAATCCCACAAAAACTTAATGACCATCCCGTGGGATGTTTCTTTATTGTCAATGTGATCTCCATTGTTATCCTAAGTACGATATAACCATGCTCTCTCCACAACACACGAGTCTGGCTATGTATTCACATTGTGTATAGATCAAGTCAATACAAAAAAGCCCACACAAAAGAAGAAGAGAGCAGAAAACATTACAAAACTATTTAGAGATGCTATGGTTGGCCATTTTATCTTTTTATGTTTAGAAAAAGTGTTCATATTTTTATATGACTGTGGTATTCTATGAACCCCTTAAAAATAGTATTCATTTTGTAATAATTAAACAATCTATCTTCATGTATGTGAGTGCAATATTTAGTATTTTCTTAATAATATATAAATAAAAAGACATAATAATAATAATAATAATAATAATAATAATAATAATAATAATAATAATATTTTCTTACAAAGAAAGGGAGACATCAGCCTGACATACCACGTGACCATTGAGATTCAGATTACAAACATACAAGAATTTAATTTAATTAACATGAAAGCTTGTACTAATTTGGAAACTAGTACAATAGAGCGTCTCGTTTAGGTACAGTGAAAATGTAAACAAAATGCAGATAACGTGTAGGGGTAGGACGAGCCGTACGATAAACACGAGGGATGCACAAGGTTTTAGTTACAACATTTATGGCGGAGCATTAATTGAAATTATATTTTCCAAAAGCACACAAAACAAAAGAACACAAATTGTATAATGTTATCATCAGGGAACGGATTTATATGGACTAAAAATATATGAAATATGTAAATATATATGTAGTTATTTTTACCAAAATATGGAATTAAATATGGATTTTTACCAAAATATGGAATTAAATATGGACTTAAAATTATAAAAAAATGACTATGTACGTTAAATATTGGTACATTTTAATCAAACTAAACAAAAAATATAATGGACGTACCTTATCTTCCAATGTAGTTTCAACAAAACACAATTTTTATTGTCTGTTACCATAACAATAGGTTACAAACATTTCTTTCAAGTGCTGAAAAGTGAATCTTCTTCTATTGTCTCTGAGGATAGATTTATACTGACTAAAAGAGCGTTCGACGTCACAAGAAGTAACTGGTACATAATTCAATTTCACAATGTCTGCTGGGGATAAGTCCAAGTTAATCTTCACTGTTGATTCACCACTCATCACAGCAACAACCTTTTGTAGTTCTTCATATCCAGGGTTTTTTGAAAGTACAGTGTCCACCTTAGCTCTTACTGCATCTGCAACTTTACCTCTACCACGATTCAGTTGTTCCACAGTACTATTTATAATTTCAAAACTTTCAGATAGTGAAAGGTGCCTATTTTGGAGACTTTTGAGCGTTTTTATGATGCATGAAAATGTATGCTGAATGTGAGCTAAGTCATTCTTCACACTTATGTCACAGGTAACTGTTTTCGCAGTATCAATTGAGACTGCATCTTCAGAGTCCAATGCAAGGAGAACATTGTTAATAGAGTCTATATGTTCGGCATAATATTCAACTGCTTCTAGCCATGTACCCCATCTAGTTAAAATTGGCTTTGGTGGCAATGGAATTTCAGGGTACATTTCTTTCAACACGTTAACTCTACTGGGAGCTTTGAGAAATACTTTTTTCACTGATGAAATCAACAAATCTACTTTAGGGAAATTGTCTCTGACCACTTCTGCCACACGATGAAATGCATGCGCCACACAAGTAAAATGAGTCAATTTAGGATATACAACAGATAATGCTTGTCCAGCTTTGACCATATAAGGGGCAGCATCGCTAATAAAGAATAACACATTATCGTACATAATACCCTTTGGCCACAGGATACCCATAGCTTCGTTGAACAGTTTAACTATAGTTTTGTTATTGCACTTTTCTAGAACATCACAATGTAAAAGAATTCGTTCAGAATATTGTTCACTTAACAAACCGATAACTACATTACCAACAAGTCTACCTTCTTTGTCGGGAGTCTCATCAATGGAAACCCAAATTGAACTATCTTTAATTTCATCTCTTATCTTCTGTATTGTCTCATCGTAGATGGATGGAGCATACGTCTTCCTAAGTGTTGACTCATCCGGGATTGTATGTTGAGTATATTTTTCAAGGAATTCCCTGAAGACCTTATTCTTTAGTTTGTAGAGAGGAATATCAGCAGAGATGAGAGAACGGCACAGGTCGATGTTAAACTCAGATCTTACATTCGATGTTGTTGGTTGTGTTAAAAACAATTGTCTCTGCTTGGAATTTAGTTGTTTGTTGGCCTGATGTTTACTAGTTGTAATGTGTTGTTGCACCAGGAACTTTTGTGTAGATGATACTGCACACTGACACAAATTACAAAATAATATTTTATTGTCAGTTGATAAACCATCTTCTTTAAATTCTGAAATGTAACTTGTTAGTTTTGATTTTAAATTGACTGAATGACGTACTTTTGGCATATTTACCGTCTTTATAGTATGATTTACAAAACTGAACCTATGTGTACTCTGACTGGCATTTAACTGTTGAGCTGCACAACTGAAGTCTGTTAAAAATTTTAAATTAAATTAATACAGTTTTGTAACTTACTTTCCCATTGTTGATAGGACTGCTAATTTTCAAATAACTCTGATGTTAAAGGGATTACTGAACATGTGTTTAAATCTCTATTGTTGAAATGTATTTTTAAAAGTTAATGGAATTTTGTTTTGTTTTATTGTTAAACCTAATATAATATGGACTGTTTTATATGAAATATGGAAAATATATGGAAATTAACGAAAATATGTACTAAACTCTAAAATATGGAAAAATATGGAAAATAAAAGTAGGATTTTTCAACCCTACACATTGTGAAACATAAAGATAATGCAAAATATAAATTATATTAGCTTTATAAGTAAATATGTATTTACATATAAATCCTTTCCCTGGTTATCATATACACATTTCAAGAAATAAGCAATTGTAATGTTGAAATAATCCAATATAAGAAATCAAATTTGCTACTTATATGATATTGCTTTCAAGCAGCATTTTTTGCGGTCATGAATGTCATTCTCTGTATGACTAACATAATATCACCGTCTTCTGTGGCCGAATTAACAAAACTACAGTATATTGGTCTGAAGTGGTCAGGTACAGTGCCTGAATAAATTGAACTTTGAGAAGGGATAATTACGTTTAGGAAATAGTGTTGTCACTTCGTAAGAAATATTATTGCTGTACCAACGAGTATTTTATGTATAAAAATATTATTTTAAGTTCTACAATTTCTTCGTGTTAACTGAAGTGAAACTGATTTATTGCTTCTTATATGCGACAAGAAATGATGTTACCTCTGTAAACTCTTATCGGTCTTATTCAGTATTAGTACGAATATGAGCCACCGGCGTAGCTCAGTCGGCAAAGGTGCTTGCCTGCCGATCCGGAGTTGCGCACGAGCGCGGGTTCGATTTCCGCTTAGGCAGAATACCTGTTTGGGTTTTTCCCGAGGTTTTCCCCAACTGTAAGGCAAATGTCACATAATCTATGGCGAATCCTCGCTCTCGTCTCGCGAAATACCATCTCGATATCACCAGTCCCATCGACGCTAAATAACATCGTAGGTGATACAGCGTCGTTAAATACCCAAGTAAAAAAATACGAATATGAACATAGTTTTTCGGCAGCCTTTCGATCCGTCATGGTTTACGAGTTGTCTCATTTAGTTTGGGCTCTTTCCAGAAATTGGTATCATGATTTGAAAAAAAACTGTTCTATTGCTGATTCAAAGAAATTGGGAAGAGTTTGAGAGGGAACAGATGTGACATTTCCTGAATTTTTACAAGTAAATCAGAATATTATTTATGAGTACCACTATGGATTATGCAGTGTCAATAAAATAGCAGGACACCTGGAGATGAGCAGGAAACAGTATAGGGAATATTAAACTGTATCTATGTGAAATGCAAATTTTGTTGTGAATATAGAACGAAAAAGGTGGGATGTGTCCACAGAAGGATAGCACTGTGTTTGAATTGACGAAGCGCATTTCCAACTCAGTGGTGGTATGAACATCCATAATTGTAGGATTTAGTCTTTCAATAATTCAAATTAAATCATCCAACAAGGACTTTACTATTTAAAAGTCAAAGTTTGGCGTGGTTTCACAAGTCGTTTCATAATAGGTCAATGCTTGTTATAGTTAATGGACAACGTTATTGGAATATGTTTTAGTGGTTGTACGAATCGAGTTTTATGGGATAGAAACATTGAAAATATTATATTCTTGCAAGATGATGCGTCTCTCCAAGACTTTAAGTCAGGAAAATAATTTTTATGTAACACACTTGGTGACAGTGTTATTAGTAATCATTTCCTATAACTTGGCCTGCAAGATCGTCATATATTAGCACTGTGGATTATTAGTCTTGAAGCTATGTTAAGGAAAAAATATTTCTAAGAAGGTCTGCGACTATTCATCAGTTGAAAGAATCCATCATATAACATATCAGGATATGAGATCAGAGCTGCTGTTTACAGAGATGCTGCGATCTACACAAGAAGAAAACAGCGGACACATACATTTACGATGAAGGCGTGGTATAGGATGCTGAATTAAAAAGTTCTGTTTCTTGTGTAATAAGACAGTGAAATAATTTTTAAGATGATGTAGAAAATAACAAAAATATGAACAATTAAAATTACCTCTTACTTTGGAAAAATTTATGTAATTATACATCTTGAATACACAACTTTTAACACTATATCACTTCGGAAAACGTATTATGTGTCTTTCTCGTGCTAAATTTACATTACTTCTTTAACATGTTTCAGCCTGTTATCGGCCATCTTTAGAACTGGTTGTTGCTGGTCTTCGCGCCTTTTGTTTGTTTTTCCTGTGGGGGTGAGCTTGTGTAGTGTAATGTAGAGTCAAAGAGTATGTGTGTTCTGAAGTTGAGTTGTGTGTTGAGAAATGAACACAACACACAACTCAATTTCAGAACACACACACTTTTTGACTCCACATTACACTACACAAACACACCCCACAGGAAACACAAACAAAAGGCGCAAAGACCAGCAACAACCAGTTCTGAAGATGGCCGATAATACTGTAGACTGAAACATGTTAACGAGGTAATGTAAATTTAACACGAGAAAGACAAATAATACGTTTTCTGAAATTTATATATATCATCAAGAGAGCAGTAACTTACTTTGCCATCAAAATTTAAATAACGCAATATCTAAAAGTTATTTTAATTGATTATTTTACGACGCTTTATCAACTGCTATAGTTATTTAGCATCTGAATGAGATGAAGAAGGTAATCCCAGCGAAATGAGTCCAGGGTCCAGCGCCGAAAGTTACACTGCATTTGATCTTAATGGGTTGAGGGAAAACCTTGGAAAATACTTTAACCAGATAACATGTGCCAACCAGGATTTGAACCCAGGCTCGCTCGAATCACGGTCAGGCATGCTAACCGTTACTCCACAGCTGTAGACTAGTAGACCTATTTGAAAGAGGTTTGGGATATTCAATAACAATGTAAGATAGAAATATCAACATATAAATTGTTACAATACGCCTATTAAGTGGGCTAAAGCAAGGAGATGCACTATCACCTTTACTTTTTAACTTCGCTCTAGAATATGACATTAGGAAAGTTCAGGATAAGACAGTGTTTGGAATTGAACGGGTTACATCAGCTTCTTGTCTATGCGGATGACGTGCATATGTTAGGAGAAAATTCACAAACGATTAGGGAAAAGACGGGATTTTACTTGAAGCAAGTAAAGCAATAGGTTTGGAAGTAAATCCAGAAAAGACAAAGTATATGATTTTGTCTCGTGACCAGAATATTGTACGAAATGGAAGCATACTGTAGAAATTCGAAATTTATCCTTCTATGAGGTTGAAAAATGCAAATATCTTGGAGCTACAGTAACAAATATAAATGGCACTCGGAAGGTAATTAAACGCAGAATAAATATGGGACATGAGCGTTATTATTCGGTTGAGAAGCTTTTGTCATCTAGTCTGCTGTCAAAAAATCTGAAAGTTAGAATTTATAAAACAGTTATATTACCGGTTGTTCTTTGTGGTTGTGAAACTTGGACTCTCACTTTGAGAGAGGAACAGAGATTAAGGGTGTTTGAGAATAAGGTTCTTAGAAAAAATATTTGGGGCCAAGAAGGATGAAGTTACAGTAGAATGGAGAAAGTTACATAGCGTAGAACTGCATGCATTGTTTTCTTCACCTGACAAAATTAGGAACATTAAATACAGACGTTTGAGTTGGGCAGGGCATGTAGCACATATGGGCGAATCCAGGAATGCATATAGAGTGTTAGTTGAAGACCGGAGGGAAAAAGACCTTTGGGGTGGCCGAGACATAGATGGGAGGATAATATTAAAATGGATTTGAGAGAGATAGGATATGATAATAGAGACTGAATTAATCTTGCACAGGATTGGGACCGATGGCGGGCTTGTGTGAGGGCTGCAATGAAACTGCGGGTTTTTTAAAACCCATTTGTAAGTAGGTAAGTAAGGCCTATTTGAACAACATTCATTCATTCATTCATTCATTTATTTTATTCCATAGATCTTACATGAGCAATGAAGCTTTAAGATGTGGAACATGTCAACATTTTACAATATTACAATTACAATTTTTACAAATTTTTATAGTTTTACAATTTAGTAATTTTCTACAATTTTTACAATTTTGTACAATTTTTTTACATTTTTTTACATTTTTTACATTTTTTTACATTTTTTTACATTTTGGCGAGATGTAGTGAGATGAGATGAGGTCCGAGGATTCGCCAAAATATTACCCGGCATTTGCCTTTTCGGTGGGGGAAACCTCGGAAAAACCCAACCAGGTAATCAAATCAAAGGGGGTAATCAAATCAAAGGGGTTGATGTCAAGGACTCGCCATAGACCATCCGGCTTCAGTCCCACGGCTGGGGAAAACCTCCGAAGAAACCAAAGTCCAAAGGGGGGTCCAACCCAAGCCCGAACGCAGCTCCGGATCAGCAGCCCAGCGAGTCTGTCGACTGACCAACATCGATGGCTCTACTAAAAGTATACAATACATAGCCAATCAGATTATTAAATTTACAAACGCAAACGATCATTCATAAGTTGAGCTATATTATAATACAAAACAATTTAATTAAATTTAAGGCATAAACAATTCAACCAGTTGTGATATACAGAAATTGATAATACATATCATGCAAACTACTTCAAATTACAAACAAACAATTTATCAGTAGAGCTATATAGATTACTATTCAATTTAAAGCATATACAATTCATCGGCCAAATCTATACAAATATATACAATACAAAGTAGCATACTTTCATTAAGCTATACAAATTTGTGCAATTAATATCAAGTAGATTAATTCAATTTATAATCATAAACAATTCATCAGTTGAGCTATACATATTACCATTCAATTTACAGTAGGTCTGTATACAATTCATCAGTAGAGCTACACTGACTAGTAATCATTTAAGAACATATACAATTCATCAGCCAAACTATACAAACATATACAATCAAATTAGTTCAATTTACAAACTTATTTTCGTTAAGCTATACAATTCATATGAAGTAGATTAATTCAATTTATAAGCTTAAACAATTCATCAGTTGATTTATACAGTATACTATTCAATTTACAGTACATACAACTCATCAGTTATGCTAAACAAAAAATACAATACATAGTAAACAGATTAAGTCAATATAAAAACATATTTTAGTTGAGCTATATAAAATTGTACATGTCATTTAAGTAGAATAATTCAATTCACAAGCATAAACAATTCATCAATTGTGTAGAAGGTATGAGTATGTAGAAATTTGGTTAATTCTTTTCTGAACCTTTTCTCGTTGTTCTTCAAATCTTTAAGATAATTAGGCAGTGCATTGAAGACTGTTATACATGAATAGCGAACTCCTTTTTTAAAACTGCTTAGACTAACAGAGGGTAGATGAAGATCTGACTTATGTCTTGTATTAAAATGATGAATGTCTTGATTAGTACTGAATTTATCTTGGTTCTTAATATACAGCATCATTAGGGAAAGAATGTATTCACAAGGTAAAGTCAAGATTTCTAAGTTTCGGAAAATATTTTTACATGAGGTCCTTTTATGCACACCGGCCATTATTCTTATAGCTTTCTTTTGTAAAACAAAAACGTGTTTAGCTTCAGACGAGTTACCCCAGAATATTAAGCCATATTTCATTACAGAGTGAAAATATGCAAAGTATGACATTTTGAGTAAGTTTATATCACCAATAGTAGATAAGGATCTTAATGCATAACAGGCAGAGCTCAATTTACGAGTAATACATTCTATATGCGTTTTCCAGTTCAAGTGATTATCCAATTCTAAACCAAGAAACTTTGTGCTTATAGATTCTTTGAGATGAGTTCCATTTAATCGAATACTGTAGGAAACCTGAGCACTATTGTGTGTACTAAATTTGACTGCACTGGTTTTATCAACATTAAGTGCTAGTTTATTTGCATGGAACCATTCATTCATTAGATTCAGCACTGTATTAGAAGTGTTTATAAAATGATCGTATTGTTTGCTTGAAATAATTACACTTGTATCATCTGCAAATAAAATTACATGGGATGAATTGTTTATGGTCAAGGCTAAATCATTAATATAAACTAGAAACAACAATGGACCTAAAATTGACCCCTGCGGAACACCATGTTTAATATTTTTAAATTCTGAATAAGTAACTTTATGACTATTTGGTACATTTATTTCTACTTTTTGTTTTCTATTTGATAAGTACGATGTAAACCAACCCAACATCTCATCTTTAATGCCATAAAACTTCAATTTTTTTACTAATATACTATGGTCCACACAATCAAATGCTTTAGCCAAGTCACAAAAAATCCCACCTACATGTAGTTTCGAATTTAATGAATTTAGTATTTCAGATAGAAAGATATATGTATTCTGAAGAGGAACAATGTTATAAATTGAAGTAAAAAAAGCAAACTTAGGGAACATATCAGTAAGTGCTGCAAACATATTAAGTAGGGGGGGAAAAGGCAATTTTTCATTCCTTGAGGTTGATATGATAATAATGACAATTACTATAATGATAATAATAATAATAATAATAATAATAATAATAATAATGCTTGTGTCTACATTTTAATTAATACGCTATACTTTTGTTTCAAAAATTAAAATTGTAATCATTTTTTAAATATTTTTCACCAGATATTAGATATTTTATTAACACATTTTCATTTCCGCTCCTGGCACCATTGATTAACTGATGAAAGGGATACTTGTATGTGACGGGCTACTATAATTATACCCGTACTTTAAACCCTTTATAAAGAGGAAATTCTAGTACTCTGAAAAATTAAGAACTATCGTTGGCGTGTAACAGTAGAGGCACGTAACAAGAGTCGTGGATTATAACACGCACTGTTACCTGTATCACTTGTCACGGATCATCACGACGTCACAGCTGTCGAGTGCGATGATGGAGCGTGTGGGACACGGTGGAGTGCTCCATCAACTTCAGCATGAATGTGCTGTAAAGAACGCCAACCAGCGGACAACCCAGGAGACAGCAGTAGTTCATTATCGTCATCAGGTTGTTACGCAGAATTTACTTCGAAGAACAACTAGTTGCTGGACATCTAGATGGACAGTAACAGTTTATTGCCACGGTGATCAAGTTATGTCAAGACAGAATATAATACAGACAACGCCTCCAATTAACAGACAGCTATAGTTTACAGCAATGACAGTTTATTGAAACCATACTGTGTTATACAAAATATTCTACAAAGATAACACTGTGTGCCGACTGCCATACGAATAATGCCAGTTCAGTTTGACTGTAACCAAATGGTGCTACGCAGAATATACAGTATGAACAGTAAGTAATGTCATTAATTTCAGTGGGTTATTCTTTGATATATTTGAAAGAAAAAAGTTTAATAGAATTTTGGTTCTTTTGCTTTCTTTTCGAGATAAAAATTGTTTTATATGAAATATTTCATAGCGTGTTTTGGGGAAGTCATTGATTGAATTCCCAATATGCTCAGTCAATTTAAGAGAGCAGTGTATTATGATAATACATGATTGAAAGAATTTTAGTTTTGTCCTTCAAATTTCTGCACATTTAATGGACAAAACTAAGGTTCTTTAAAATCATTTATTATCATAATACTCTGCTCTCTTAAACTGACAGAGCAGATTTGAAATTAAAATCAATGGCTTTCCAACACTCGCTATGAAATGTTTCTTATAAAACAATTTTTACCTCGAAAATGGAAACAAAAACGAACAAAATTGTATTATACTTTTCTTCTGAAATGTCTCAAAGAATAATCTCCTAAAATTAATGACATTACTTAACGGTTCACCCTGTATTATTTCTAAGGATGCTCAGTTAACGAAAACTGTATTGCAGTAGGATTACTTTGTGATTTTAACGAGAATGTTTGTATAACGCAGAATATGCTGCAAACTACTAAATGCCACATAGGCTACACTATATCATTTCCTTATTATCAGGTTGCACTGTGAAGAACGACCAAGTTGTCGGAGATAAGTGTTCAGAAGCAATTATTTGTCACCTTGAAAAGATTATATTACTTAGAATGTACTGCATAAATTTTCAGTTATGACTGAGTTACATCAACTAGGGCTCTGTTACACGGAATGTAATGCAAAGAATCCACAGTTATCAAACAGCTAGGTCTACTGTAACAATTCATTGTCACCGAAATCGGATTTTGTTATTGAGGATATAGGAAAAGAACTTTCAGTACACCAAGCTAACAGCATTTCATTATCACCATAACTAGGTAACGTCATAGGATATACTGCAAAGAACTCTCAATATCGGACCTCTGAACGGAAAGTAACACCTTCTTTCCCACTGATAAGTTTACATAGTGTACCTCTCGAAGATATTCCAAAAAAGTGTCAGATTAAATTGATAGGACAGGTGGAAATGAAACGAAACATTGACATGCCTTATCTGTATGTATGAGAAATAGAAAAACGATCACAACTTAAGCAGGAAGTGGCTTCCTGGGCATCTAAACAAAATTGAACACGACGCTCCATATTTCTCAAAGTGCTGGCCAGAGCCTGGGGAGACACCATCTGGACCTCGCACCGGATGTTCTCCCTTAAATCCTCGAACGTATGTGAGTTGTTCATGTAGCCTAACATATGTCCTTTGAGATGACCCCACAGAAAAGTCTGATGGTGTCAAATCGGGTTACCTTGGAAGCCACGGATCCATTTAAATGATTCTGCCAGGAAAGAATGCTTGAATCTCAGCCATGCTCGCTGCAGAGGTGTAATGTGTTGCCTCATCCTGCTGGATAAAGCCGGAGCCTAGTTCCTCGTCGTTTTCCTTGGAACATTTCAATATAGACAGCAATCCTCACAGTTGTATTCAAACATGTAGGTCTGTTTATGCACCGCTGAGTTATGACACAGAACACGCCGACATTCTGGAGTTGAAGGGGCTTCTCATGTAGTGGGTGAAGAGTTTTGACCAGTCCATATACGCATCTTTTGGTAATTTATGTAGCCAGATAACTGGGACCATTGTTCGTCGATGAATTCTGTGTCGATAGTCCAGTATCTCTGGATTATGAACAGTGAATGTCTGCAAGAATGGGCAGCAGTACACCATGCGCTTTTCCCGATCGAGTCTTTCAATTCACATGAAACTCTAAACCGGTACGTTTGCAGGTTGGCTTTTTTCGTAGCTCTTTGGCATGTGCTTCTGGATACTCCAATTTCTTGCGATAGTCTTCATACGGACTTACGTGGAGAAGTCTGAATTTTGTCCGCAAACTCAGACACCGTTTCATTAGGCAGTGTTGGTTGCCCTCCGCCATGTTGATGCAACAACGTTTCCCATTGAGTTGAAAAAGAACTGCAAATTGCTGATAATATTAGGAAAGATGAGTGGAACGGAAAAAAATTTCTCTCCGGCACGGATTTGAACTCGGGTTTTCAGCTCTACGTGCTGACGTTCTATCCACTAAGCCACACCGAATTCCCATCCCGATGTCGGAATGAATCCTGAGAGGATCCTTCATCATATTATGACGCAGAATTTCTGCACGGAAATATCATATGTACTTTGGTACATCGTAATAATATAGCTGGTAATATTGCTGCAAATGCCCATTTAGACATCCAGTAAATGGACCTTTTTTTTACAGTATATTGTTTGACGTAATCTATTCCCGGTGATAAAGTACTGTTGTTAGCTGTCCGCTGACTTAAAGTCTTTTGTAGTAACTAAACATCTATTTTGTATAATGAAACCTCATAACGATGACAATGAACTGTTACTGTCGACCTAGCATTCGACAACTGTGCGTCCTATGCTGTACGTTACATGTCAAAAAAATCTCGTTACAGTGACTCTGAACTGTTATTATCGATAACAGTTGTGAATTAAGTAGGCGTTTTATAGTACATTACAAGTAATACAGTGTATCACACTCAAAGGTGACCATGATTTTCTCGGTCTAATTCTATTGCAATTTCGAGGATAAGGTTGAAATTTTAACACCTTGCTCAATAGTCCAAGAGAAAGGCAACACACTGCGATTAAACGGCGAGGGGAAGAGAAACAACAATGACAGTAGGTTGTGTTGCTCCGCTCATCTCACGTAGTCAGTCGTCTGAAGTTACTGATCGTGCCGAGGCGAGAGCGAGCGTTGAACATGTATCAGTATCCTGTGTAATAGAATGCTTTCTTGTGAATACTTAATGGATTAGTGCATCCATAAACAATCTATGGTCATAGGAATTTTGTGGAAAGGTTTGGTGGCCATGAACAGACGTCAAAACATTGCATTCAAAAATTGGTGAAGAACTTGAAAGCACAGAAACGTGGCGGAGGGCAACCAACACTGCCTAATGAAGCGGTGTCTGAGTTTGCGGACAAAATTCAGACTTCTCCACGTAAGTCCGTATGAAGACTATCGCAAGAAATTGGAGTATCCAGAAGCACATGCCAAAGAGCTACGAAAAAAGCCATTCAGCAATTTAGAGCCACTGCGACTAGGTTTCCCGTCACACAGAATGCATTGCAAAGGATGTTCACTTATCGAAATCATACACCGACAGTATCAGTATGTGACCGTTATCAGATTTTATTACACAGAATATAGGCTATTACAAAAAACCCAGTTAGTGGAGAAGTAACAACAGTTAATTGCCATGTTCATTAGATTATATAATTTAATTATACCTGTTATTATTACTATTGCTCCAATTGCTCCATCTATCTTAAATGAAAAGCAAATAATTGCAATTAGGTTCGACCTCGTATTTAGATAATAATATTATCCTTATTTTTAACTGAAACGAAACGACATATAATATTACAAATACCTCCTAGTTACCGGATCTCTAAACGAATCTTTAATTTGTTTGTTTTGCAACGTTTTATCAACTGTGATGGGTATGTAGCGTCTGATTCAAATGGAGGTGATAATGCCAGCGAAATGAGTCCAGGATCCAGCACCGAAAGTTACCCAGCAGTTGCTCTTAATGGGTTGAGGGAAAACCCCGAAAGAAATCTCAACCAGGTAACTTGTCTCAACCAGAATTTGAACCCGGTGCCGCTCATTTCATGTTCAGACATGCTAACTATTACTTCACAACTCTGGACTCCTAATGAATTTTGTCTGGTCATTTCCATAATGGTTAGATTATGTCACAGTTTATGTAGTGTAAAGGATGGCCATTTAACGCATAGCTAGTTGACCTAAGAGTTCATTATTACGATGAACAGGATATGCTGCATAATGAAAGGAAAATCAGCAGTGGATCGCTGTAAGCGAGTAAAGTGTTTGTTAATGTGATCAGGTAAGTTACTTCGAACATTCAGCAGAAATTAGTTCGATCATATTCGTTTATGTTACTCGGAGTAATTAGCCTTTATTGTGAATAATTCTGTCAACGAACAGCCAGATGACTGTAGAATTTCATTGTCACCACAATCAGCGATATTACACTCAACGAAAGAGCTTCCAAGCAATAGAGATTCATAGGTTAAAAATAAAAAATCCAGAAATTTACATAAAATTGCCCCACCATTTTTGATATTAGATTAGATTAGATTAGATTAGATTACATTATACAGTGGAGTTAATAACTGCTCTTGTCCAGCCCTAGCGTCAATCTCAACATTTTAAACGTTTCAATATTCTTATCTTCAACATCATCGATTTCAACTAATTTTTATGTCGTAGTTAGGAATATTAATTTCATGTGCAGTAGTAGACATAGAAATCGTAACACAGAAATTGAAAATGATCCTAAAATAGAATATCCACTCTGCTTCCCGTATTTAATTCTGAAAGAACCCAATGTATCTAGTAAAGATTACTCCGCTGTTAATTGGAAATTTGGCGCGTTCACTTAGTTCCATAATGGAACTTTCCAAATTACGATTTATTAGCTGTGCTTAAGCTCCGCATTCATCTGATAGTAGTAGCGTCATTTCCTTAGAACAAGCGGGATCCACGTCTTCCCCAGTTTCGTATAGTTGATTTTTTATCTCAAATTATCTTAATTGACAAACCACCATTTTATTAGGTAGTTTGAAGGACATGCCATTATTTTTACATGTAATTAGATAATTGGGCTTTGACAATGATTGTATTCAGAAATAATCTTTTAGATATTCTACCGTGTCCTGAAATCTCCAACGTTTCAGAACGATATAGGTCTTACCCAAGTTCAATCAGCACAGCAAATATGTACTACATGAAGGGTCACAAACTCTTTTGTGCACCGGGATACCATTCGTCAGTTCCCCCCGAACCGTCACACATGATCTTGAAATAAATGTCATAGAGGTTAATGAAAGAGATCACGTGCAATGTAGAAGCTGCTGGAATAAACCCCTTAAGAAGCCCGGTAAAACATAAATTTGTCTAAGATAAAGTTTATTAACAAGAAGAAAGATTCATTCCTTAACAAGAACTGGATGCATTAGGTCCCGGAAAATATCACAATAATGTTCAGTTAGTTTCACTCTTTGTAGTATGATAGTATAAATAACATATGGTGCATACTAGTGTCGTGCTTTTCATGCTCTATGTTCGGTTCAAGTTTGTCGAGCGTGACAAGAACCGAAGTCTGCTTTGAAGAAGCGGATCTGTCTCAGTCGCTCGGTCTTGCCCCTTGTATGATCTGTGCCCTTTAAGTTCGCTGGCCTCTCCTACGCTTCTCTCGCAACCCTTCATGCTTTTAGCTGAGTAGGATTTTAGAACAAACTTTGTGAAGTTTTATTTAGATGTAAGGACAAGTAATTTTTATTGCAAAAGTATGATTAAACTTCGACAGAAATATACGTACATATAGATATATCACATTATGTTTTTAAAATACATAAAAGTTGTTACTACACAAATTACCGAAAGAAAATAGCTATAATTACATTCTTCACATAATATTAAGATAAATCACAGTTGCTTGGTAACAATTATTTTTGTGTGGCTATACGAATGGTGAAAGTATTACAGGCACTAAGTTCGATTTAAGTTAGTCGAGTATGGCGAAGTTCGACATTCGTCGATGTTCGCTCTACAGAAGAAGGCTTGTCGTCTTTTTTCCACTTTGTCATAAAAATATTCACTGTTTTCCACTCTCATCCCTTCATATTTTAGCAAGGACCTTGCAATTAGTTTTTCATGTAAAATAAGAGGAATTTTATAATGTATTGGTTGTCTATCTCATGTTCGAACATTGCAGGACATTATCTTAAACCGCTTAAGGATTTGAGAATATATCTTGCGAGTAGTTTTTTCATATGCACTAAGACGAAGTTTGCATGTTTTGGTTTCCTCTCTCATGTTTTAACTTTGCACATACTAGACGGTACTTTGAAAATATGCGTTTTCTAAATTATTTTGTTTGATTTATTTATACGTATATTTGTGTGAATGTTAGTCATACCAGTAACAATAAAATTACCTATACTCAATACTGTGCGTAACTTTGCAAGATATGTTCCTAATATCCTAATGGAGCTAAAGCGTAAAGACGCAGGAAGAGGAGGAACTAAGAAGAAAGGCATCAAACATATTTAAGGAAGGGAAAGGTTGAACAAATCAAAAGGTAGCTTCAGTTTTATAAAGACTCGGCAAACATGAACCGAACGTAAGGACTCTTACCGGTTTTCAATGGACTCGTTATTTCAGTTTACATACTTCACTTCCACGTACTGTTGGGATGCCTATGGAGTAAGGCGAAGTTTGTAGTATCTTGATATCCTCATATTCGAACATTGCACGACGCTAGTCTATACTCTTAGTGAATGAAACAGTATTCACTTAAGTTCAATACACATAGGCTAATGAAACCCAATAGTAAATCGGAGAACATTGAGGAAAGCCAAAACCCACAATGAACTCAATCTGATCGGACCAATTTAACTTCACTGCATAAAATGCATGCCGAAAATGAAGTGAAACAAGCTAGGTACAATTTAGACCCTTCGACAATTTTGACTGGTCTAACAAAAGTAAATCTTTCGGTAATCATTACGCTCCATAGACCCAAACTAAATCAAGATACAGGAAACTTGTCATCTGACTTTCCGTCTCCGAGCGACTATCTTAGGCAAGACAACCTTCGGAGTGCAGATCTGTTCTTCAACCGGCATTATATACCCTCCAAACAACTGGGCGGTCTGATACTGTGCTTGCTCTTTATAAAGTGTTTGGTAACAACTAACAACTGGGATCAAATTAATGAGACAACGAAAAGAACAGAATAGATATGTAAAAGCTAACCAAAAAATGCAATAAGGAATCCTCTGTTCCCAAGTTACTGTTCGCTAACGTTATGTAATGTTCTTTTGTATGTATGTTTTTAGTTTTGTTAAATATTTGAATAAAAGTGTAGGCCTACTTGGCACGCTTGGTTCGTTTCGAGGTAATATCTTAAATCATTAATTGATACAGTGTCGTTAAATAATTAAGAAAAATAATAAATACAACTAACAATCGTGTTTGTAGACGGAGAGAAAAAAATGTTAATCATTGAGTCTCAGAATTTAGTGGCTATACGGTCAGCGCAATAGTAGACCTACTCATCATACAATCTGTTCTCGAAAAACGCTACGAGACCAATATGGCAGATAATTCCGATATTAATGGCGGGTAGGAAGGTTTTATATATATATATATATATATATATATATATATATATATATATATATATATATATATATTTTTTTTTTGAAGAATTGACGTATATTGAGTTGCTTTACACATAAGTTATTGTTTAAAATCGATATCAAATTTTCCTTCTCTCTGTTTTTAATAAGTGGTATAAAGATTTCCAGCTATTGTTAAACATAATCCCACTTTGAATAATTTCAAGGAAAAAATTGTTCCGGGGCCGGGTATCGATCCCGGGACCTCTGGTTGAACATACCAGCGCTCTTACCAACTCAGCTGTCCGGGAACTCAGACTGTGTCGGGTGAAGTTCCCGGATAGCTCAGTTGGTAAGAGCGCTGGTACCGGTGTCGGGTGAAGTTCCCGGGTAGCTCAGTTGGTAAGAGAGCTGGTACGTTCAACCAGAGGTCCCGGGATCGATACCCGGCCCCGGAACAATTTTTCCCTTGAAATTATTCAAATCTGCTTCACAGGGAGCTTTACCTGAAAGACTAGGTTTGTATAATCCCACTTTTTCTGTTTTTCTGTATGTCATCTCTCTCATTTGACTCCAGAAGTTAGTTAGTTGTTAGCCGAGACTATATTATAATGAAAATTTAAAAATTGATCGAATATTACCAGTCCCGCCCAGTTGTTTGGTGTAGGTCTAAACAACCGTAACAACCACCGGAGTGTCTCAGACGGTATCACGTTTTCCTGCGGATTAGGAGTTGTGTTGGGGCGCGGGTTCAATTCTTGCTTGGACTGATTACATGGTTGTGTTTTTTTCGAAGTTTTCTCCAACCGTAAGGCGAATGTCAGGTAATCTATGGCGAATCCTCTGCCTCATCTCGCCAAATATCATCTTGCTATAACCAATTCCATCGACGCTAAATAACCTAGTACTTAATCTATGTCGTTAAACAACCAAGTAAAAAGCAAGCATATTGGGTCCAATAGAGTACATAACCATTTAGGTTATTCAAGTATCTGTTTTTCCTGATAATGGAACCTAAATGCATTTCCAAAACTATGGAGATGGTAAAACCAAGTAGGGGAAACCCGGGCAAAGCGGATAAGCTAAGAATAAACAATGCCACAGGCTATATTTTGGTGCTCCCGAAATAGAAACTTAATGACTTTGGTTGTGACACGTGTTGTCCACATATCTACAAAACAGTCATTCGTTTCTCGTACCTACGGAGAGTGATATGTTTTGAGAAAGAAAATATAGTTAATTATTCGCTTTGCCCGGGTACACGGGCAAAGTGAATATCCCTGTAACATTTTCACCTTTCTATTTAATTTCTATTCACTGATAATAACATTTAATCAAGACATAAACACGATGTTAATGAGGCATATGAGACTATAAGGAATGTTATTACAGCCGTTTACAGCACGTTAGATTAGTAGCCTACAAAATACAAATTTGAACATGTCGATGTTTCACTGGCACTGATGATTTGGATTTCTTCTGCTTTTCCTCCTGACCATAAGTTACTTCTTTTTCAACGTTTTTAATCTGTATAGAGGTAAGATCTTCAGAGCGCTGACATTTTCTTCGTTGAACTCGTATCTTTCGAGTATCCACTTTTGGCATTGGTCTAAATCAGGAGAACTGACTTGGGTTCTCCTGCTGACGATGTTGAGGGCTTTGGTGTAACCGGAACTGAAAATCTGAGTGTAATTGATGTATTGAATATTTCTTCAATCTCTGAAGATAACGACATCACAGATGTGGTTGATTCTGAGTGAGCATTAACTGTTTCTTCAGTTGAAGAAGCTGGCACCGCAGAATTTGTTAAATCTGAGCCAGCTGTCGTTTCGCTGATTTCTGTCTCAAGTGGGCGAGCTGTAAATTCATGTGGAGCAAAATCTTCATCAACAAACACATTATGGTTGTATGGCCAGATAGCAGAACCACTGATTGGAAGATTTTATTTCTTCAAGTGCTTTCTTCATGGCTTCTTCAGACCATTTAGCTTGCTCCGTCTTCCTCTTGAAAAATTAAACCATCTGAAATCACATTACGACCTTTTAAAGTAAAAATTTAAGAGCAGTGTTGCTGATTTATAATTTAATTAGTGTGACTTAATGCGTCCATTATATAAAATGATCTAACACGCTTTATTACAATAGACAAATACATACAAAAATACAGCTGACACATATATAGTCAAATAAAGTTGGCAGGGCAAAGCGGATAAGTTATATCCACTTTGCCCTATTCACTTTGCCCGCAGATGCCACTTCGCTTTTCATTTAAGGTTATATAAACATAAACGTCAATAATCTTCTTCGTAAGTACGGCATTTTAGAACTAATTCTATCGCCTATATATTACTATCACATAACAAAGAGTTTCTGCAGTACTGTATGTTGTACATTTGTTTCTCTTACCTTGAAATATTTTAAGAAAACAGTCAATTTTTTTCAAACACACGCTGATTTCTTCTTTTACTACCTAGAACAGGAGTCGTCATCTCAGTGCACAATGGTGCAGGCACCATTTGCTTGCTAGCTCAGTCCTATCCCTTAGACATCAACTGTGCAGCAAGAGTTGGGTATTCAGGTGATGGCAGTGGCGTCCGTTCACTTGTTCCACCCTTTTAATCAGTCTCTAATACTTATAATAAAAATAAACACGGAAGAAGCATGTACTTAATTTATTTTAAGAGGAACTGTGTAGTAAGTAAATCACTTTTCAGTTTAAGAAAAGAAACAAGATGTATTTTTCCGTTATGTATTGTAATGGTTTTGAAAGTAAATGAATGGGCATTTGTTAAAAGGGCAGATGTCACATTTTTTGTGTTTTTTACTTTTTCACAGATAATGAAACTAGAAGGGTAAATCCATCATTCTATGTTAAAAGGGCAGCAATATCTTAGTTACAAATAAGTTAAAAATGCTGTCATGATCTTGAGATTTTTTAAAAGGTCAGATGTACTGGACATCTGCTTTTTTAACAAAAATTAGTTGTATTGTTAAGTTGGGTACTCAACGCATCATGGTATGTTTGAAGTCATTTCTTTCACTATATGCTGTTACTGCTAAGAGTGTTAGACGCCTCAGAAATTTAAAGCTGAAGGGACAAAGCCCTACTGATAGGAGAGGTAAACATGTTAGTTTTTTCTTTTCCAGTGGATACAAAAATCAAAATTCATGAACATATAAGTTCATTTCCATTAAAAGAAACTCACTATACTGGAAAAGTAGATCGTTGTCTAAGTGCAGATTTGAATATTAAAATGATGTATAACTTGTTCAGACGAAAACATCCAGATGCTAAGCTCAGCTATAGTGGCTTCTGTAAAATATTCAGGGAGAATTTTAATTATAAGTTTGGTCAGCCACAAGTTGATTGCTGTTGCACTTGTGAAGAGCTGAAACTTAAAATCAAATCACCACATATTAATGATGCTGCTAAACACTGTGCTACAGCAGATCTTGCTGTGCATAATAGAAAAAGTAAACAGTTTTATGCAGCACTTAAAGAAGAATTCTTGGATGAACTAAAAGGGCTTAACAATAATGTTCTATCACTGTCTTTTGATTATATGATGAATGTTTCACTTCCAAAAGTTCCAGTTCAAGATCTTTTTTATCTGAGGCAAATGACAGTAAATTTGTTCTGCGTACATGATATAAAGAAGAACAAAGCTGTATTCTATTTATATCATGAGGGACAAGCCAAGAAATGTCCAGACGAAGTGTGTTCATATTTGTTAGATTATTTACAACATTATGTGCCTGCTCATATTGAAGAAGTCCGGTTGTTTAGTGACAATTGTGCCGGACAGAATAAAAATCACCCTCTTTCCAGACTACTCCTAGCATTAACTGACACAAAACGATTCAAAAAGATTCAACACTTCTTTCCCATAAAGGGGCATAGTTATCTCCCTTGTGATCACGATGTTAGTATAGTGAAGAGGAGGTTGACAAAGATAAATCGAATTTATACTGTACACCAGTTAACAGAACTAATAATGGAAAGTAGCACCACACAAAAATTTACTGTGAAAGAAGTAGATAGTTTACTTTTTTAAACTTTAAAGACTGGTGGACCAAGTTTTATAAGGGGACAGCTATTTCCCTGGAAAGTTCATAGAATCGGAGGGATGAGAGGATCCATTTTGGCATAACTTCACTGCATCATTTCATTTATGATTCAGATAATCCTGGCTATATTGTGGCAATGGCATTCATTAACGGTCCGGTCAAACATACCTTTAATGATGGCCTACAACAACATGTTGAACTACCTAAGAATGTAAGTTATCCTACAGGTAAAGTGCCCTTAAAAAAGGAAAAATTAGGAGACCTTCACAAAATTATTCAGTATATGGAAGATGGTCACCGGGAATTTTATATAGATATTTTGCAGGGTCCTGTTATGAGTAAGGAAACCAGCAGCTAGAGTTCTTGCTGAAGATTATGACATTGAGGAACTATCTTTAAACAATAAATTTTAACAAAGAGTTATTGTTCTAAAATATAAGAAAACCATAAATGAGTCTTTAAAATTAACATCAATTGTAAGTTTTTCAACATTGTTAAAAGGGCAGAAGACCTTGAGTTTCAAAGTGTATTGAAGAGTCAATTTGTTAAATTTAAGAGATTTCAAGTCCAAGGCCAATTTCAAGAAGATAAATACTATGTTCTGAGTTGTGCAGTAATTGCGAAATGAGCAAAATATGGATAAAAATCATTTTTTTGTTAATACTGAAAAGTTTACTCTAATGGACATATGCCCTTTTAACAAATGGCCATTCAAATACTGTTTTTTTAATATTAAAGTAATTGAGAACTTACAGACCTATAATGCATTCTCACTATTACAAAATATTAAACAAATCGAATCTATTGGTAATATTTAAATCATGTCATCCTATTCCTTTGTTCAAGTGTCGTCAATGAAATAAAATAAATTACCATTTTTTAATCTGACACTATATATCACAAAACCAATTATTTGTTATTATGTATAACATATGAAACATATTATCATTTCTGTTACAAGACTGAAGTAGGCCTAAATTATTTTATTACAATGTAAATAAATGATAAAAATTATTTTCGCTGATCATTACCATTGGTTTTCCTGGATTTTTAAATTCGTTTTCCACTCACTAACTGGTCAATGTTAGGTGTCAATGCTCGTGTAGAACACAATCGAAGAAGACATTGTAAATTATGGTCAGAAAGTTGGCTTCTGTGACGGCTTGACTCGACACACTGCACACTGCACAGTAGGCCTACTACCTCCTCAGCCAGCGTCTCGGCGCTCTGAACTAGTATGCAGGCCAGTTGACGATGGCTGACCTAGAATGACGACAAGTCAGTTCCAGCAGCAAATTCTGGTAGGGATTCTTCCCCAACATAGCAGAAAGCGCTACCTGTTGGCGTTTCTAAGAAATAGGCATTATTCTCTTTGCCCGGATCTCCCCTACAAGATGGAATACCCAAAGTCTGTTTCTCAATTTCTGTAGGATATTTTAAATGTCTGCAACCTTAGATATTTTGCATTGATAAGAGTAGGAGGGCTATATGCTCTGCAGTGAGCCAATCCACAACAGCCTGTTTGACGGCTCCACAAGACAAGCGCATGTTCTGTCACTAGCTACTGCGCGACATTCATAAACAGAAAGTACGTGCAATTCCACAGACGTGAGATAATTCTGTTTCTGTCACTCCGTCTATTTGTATGTCAATGCAAACAGTAAATAATGCTTACATACCACTAAAATGTTGCCCCTAATTGAACAGAATTATTGTACAGCCCTCTGCAGGTACCGTGCTCCCATCTGCTGCACCAGTCAATTCAGCCTCCAGTTAATACGTTCAACTAACCTCTCGCTCTGCACCATATATCTGGGGGACCTTTGACCCGCTCGAATGCCGCATGGACCAGCGTTTGCACTGGCGCGTTGGTGCGTGCCTGGCTTGTGAGAAGACCAGAAAATCTCGGCAATTATCGGGAAATTGTTCCGCTTTCGTCGCACTCTTATACCACACAAAATCGTTTAAATATGAAGGACTTTGTATAGTAAAACTTCAAGAATATAACGTTTCTTTGACTGAAGGCAGAACGATCTAAATCGCGTCAAGTCGTAATTAGTCTGTATGCTTGTACATTGATTGGAGATAGACAATCAGACCCCGCAATTTTAATAGTACGTATCGAAATCTGTTGTTGTTAAATATAATCATGATCTTTGTCATTATTCTAGAATTTAGATTCGAAGTATGATCCGCTTTCAGTTTGTATTTATCTGCTTGCAGTCCTTCAATACTTTTAAATAATTTTCCTATCACTGACTATGTAGTAGGTCGTCAAGGGTATGTTATTTGGAACGAGAGGTTCCCTTCCACAGTCTACCTACCAACTATTAGTGAAGTTAAAATTCCAAGTCTTTCAAATACAAAAATCTTATTACAAATTCTTAGGGACTCTTTACTTATCATTCAGTATCATTTATATTTTCAAGAAAGATAATTTTGTGAATATGACATTTAGGCAATAAGCGAATCGCAAATCTAAAATTGAGTATTTTTTTAATTAATCTCTCTCTCTCTCTCTCTCTCTCTCTCTCGTGGTATAAGTTTTTTTTCTTTATTCCACCATATTTCCCTTTAAGCATAGTTACAATTATCTGATAATTATCATACAACATATGCTTGACAGTACCTAAATGTACAACAACTGTAGCATATAATCACAGTAGCAACTTCGGCCCAAGGGTTTATAATATGATCATAGCTAAATTCCCAAACATACAATTTGCTAATGCTCCATATTTTAAAAAATCAATAACAAATTTCAGAGAACGTTTAAAGTTCAATTATTGTGATATATGTGTTTTTTCTCTTTCTTTCTTTTCTTACTTTTTACTCTGTTATTCAATAAAATGTCTTAACATACCCCCTCTTTCTGGGGGTGCTAGTTTTTATATTAAAAAAATTAATATGTGTCTTTGTTCTGGCAATAAAGTATTATTATTATTATTATTATTATTATTATTATTATTATTATTATTATTATTATCCCATTCCATACCACCGTGCTCTAAGGCACCATGTTTCGGAAAATTTCAACAAATATTTGGAACCGGTGCCCACCCAGCATCGTGATGAATTTGAGGAGCTACAATAGGTGGCGAAATCCGGTTCCGTATACTAATTATATTGGCTGAAGGGATCATCGTATTAACTACATGTTAAACTTGTAGATCTATTAGCTGTATGATCTGTTGAGACACGTGGACGTGAAGACAGCAGTCGGTTAGTCTGTCGTGTTCCTCAATGGGCTATCGCATCAAGGATTATTATTATTGTTATTATTATTATTATTATTATTATTATTATTATTATTATTCCTTTCACTATTGTGGGATGTAATACAGTCAATATTTTATTTATTCTCTACGATTGATTCACTTTCAACATTTTACTTTACATAACTGAGGTCCAAACTCGAATGTGCGTCTGTAGTATGTAATTCTATTACAACTGCCTCTATTAAATTAAAATATATTTAATGCGAGTTATTATCGTTGCTGTTGCTCAGTCAACTATCCGAAGACAAGTTGGAATGTCGTTCGTGACACTAAGAAGGCATCACTTATGAAGGAACTGAGCCAGGCGATAATGGGGTAGGATGGCCAATTCCTTTCTCCTTCCATATTGTTATTTTCATATATATTTCTTCGAATAATATTAAATTTATGAGAAAAAATTATGATTTGTTCAAGTGTGATGTCAGAAACTAAGTACTTGATGTCCTATATTTTATTTAGGATCCATAAAGATTGTATAGTCTGATTATCTTTCATAAACAATGTCAATTATCATGTTCCTATGGAAGTCATGAAATGTCATAATCTTTTCTGCACCAGAAATTTTAAAACTTTTTCGCTTGTTTCCAGATGTACTAAAACTGACAACTTATAAGACAATAAATTTGACCCGTTTACTTTATAATTTTGTGTGATTGTAAAATATCTATAGGTCTACGTAATATTTTATTATTATTATTAGCATTATCATTATGAGTATTTTCGTATTTTTATCGTCGTTGTTCCTGCAATTACTACTGTGTGACATATTTATCGATTTTCAGAATTTTGCGCTATTAAATAACTTAAATAATGATACAGCAAATAATAAAATGTCCTATATATAATTATATTTCTTTCTTTTTAAAATGTAAGAATTCACGATGTCCTATATACGACTGCCATAGAATGATAATGGGTTTTTCTTCTTACAGAAAAAAATATATATTTTGCATTAAGGGAGTTATTGCAGGAGCAACGACGATATTCATATTACTATATTCATTTATGTGACAAAAATTATTACGTAATCGGTCATGAATTGCACAATAATATAAATATACCAATTTATGGAATCTGTTGCTTAATCGATAATCTGCGTTGTACCTTAGTCAACAAAGTAAACAAGGTATAGGGAAGATAAACGGAAAACATGATAAAATAATAAGGATTAAACTATTCACCAAAAATTAGTATATGAAATATGTGGAAAAAAAATTAACTAATATCTTACCCTTCCAATTTTGTACAGAAATATAAATCTCGATTGCTATTACTCTTATGTGACTTACTTGAAAAGACTTTCTTCTTCGATTGCATAAAAAATTGGAAATATATTTCCCAAGTTTCTCTTGCTTTTACGTATATGTCGTGAGTTGTTCTAATCTGAACTTTATACCATCTTATCAGAATGGTTAGGAATTCTCACTATTAGACTCTAGATTTATTTACAGTTCTTACAGGAGTAAGGAGAGTATGATCCATAGAGATAAAACTTTTAAGACAGGTGTTGATAATTACGATGAAGACGCAGTTTTAATAACGTTAATGGTTAACGCGGACTTCTGGATTTAATTTAAATATCAGAACATTTCTGTTTACGTAGTGGCTTTTAAATGTTGTGCATTGCATCTATAGTATCCGTTCTCAAAGCAGATAGAAAACAACTATTACGCTCGGTGCTCGTATTCCGAGCTTCTTGCACCGAGTGACTTACTAGTTTCTTTTCTGAATGAACCATTACGCTCGCACGTACTAATCTCGTTGGTAGAGTGAGATGCTTACAAAGTTTTCAAGTTAAAGTTTCCTCTGGAAAGTTCTTACTTACAGTATGCTTCTTCTGAAGAGAGACATACACTTGCAAAAATGAGATGACTTGGATAAACAATATTGTGAAGCTATATTGGACATTATCTTAATATGGTACATCCTTCTTCTATTCTGTATTTATATAATCGATTATTTAACGATGATATATCAACTGCTGTGTTACTTAGACTATATAGTTGGTGATAACAGATGGTGTTTGGGGAGTTGAGACTAAGTATATGAAATGTGATTATCAGGCATTCGCCTTACAATTGAGTAAAGCCTCGAAAAAACCCAATCAGATAATCGGCCGAAGCCGGAATTAAGCTAATACCCTAGCGCAGCTCCGGATCAGTAGGCACACACTCCTACCGCATGAGCTACATCCATTGGTGAAGTCTTAGGAATGGCACGGTTCTCCGATTCAGATATAGGAAGAGTACTTTGAGCCTTATCAGATACTCGTCCGAAGATGAAACCTCGGCCTGTCAACGCTGATGCAGGATGGCCCATCTATCAGCATTGGATTCAGGGATACCGCCCAGGCCACCTGCAGGATTTGGACAATCTTCACAAATTTAGGGTACACTTTAACTTTTTTAATTAGTTATTAACGACGCTGTGTTATTTAGCGACGATAGAAGAGTGATAAAGTGACAGTATTTGGCAAGATGCGGCTGAGGATTCGTCATAAATTACCTGACATTCACTTTACATCTTATTTTAGAACGCTCAGTGTCCTAGGATATACATTAAAATTCACAATTGTAACTATTTATAAAGTAATCATGTAATTTAATTGTCATGTAATGTAAGTAAGTATTAAAGTTCCATAATCCTCTGCCTTATTCATATATTTCTGTTTCGATCTTTTCTTAAGTACATATAATTTTAACTTTCTGTTGTACGAACATTAGGCCTAGGCCTATATTATCATGTATTTCCTTTTTATCCTCTGATTAAGTGGAAAAGAAGGCCTCACGGTCTTAACTCTGCCTGAAAAAATAAATCATCATCATCATCATCATCATCATCATTATTATTATTATTATTATTATTATTATTATTATTATTATTAAATGTGCACACTATTGCATGTAAATGACGTCTATTTAAATTTTGTCATTGATCTTAAAAAAGAAAGACAACATGCATTAACAGATCTTATATATCTGAAAATGAATTTCCGAACTTAAAGAAAGTACAGCAACTGAGAGAAATCCTAACGAAAAGATCTTTTTCTTCATGATGTCAACTGCCGCATAAGGGTAAAGGAGTTACTTTTTATGCGGAATGTCCAAAGAAAAATTCCTGGATATTCAATAAAATAGGCCTATCATCATCTGAATATATTAATGCCGTGAAATATCATGCAACGTTTCTGCAGTACGGTCAGTCCCAAGCAGGGTATTCAACACAACCCGTTGCCGCCACCCAGGCTATGGCGAGACTGAAACACTAGGACATGTATTGGGTTTCTGCCGAAAGACTGAGTTATTGCGGAACAACGGCCATTACAGGAAAAGGACAATGCTTGCTGATATCCTAAGACAACAAGGATTGGAAGTCCTTGAAGAAGTGCATTGTATCTCGGAATATGATTGAACAAGACGAGCAGATATTGTCATTGATAGAAAAACAACACAGGAAGAATACTAGACCCGACTATCAGGTTTGAAAGAGATACACAACAGCCAAAACTTACTGATGATGAAAAAAAAATCATCTATGAACCTTGCATTCGTTATTTTAGCAACCAATATAACATCATGGCTAATCGTTTTGGAGTTCGTGGTACCATCTCCAAATACACCTATAACCTTTTAAAATCAAAGGGTTTAACATTTTAAAATGTTGAGAAAATCCTTAGAGAAATTCTAAAGGACTCAATTCAAATTTTGCAATTTCATCTCTATTTCAAGTAATATGATTTCACCTTCACTTTAATTTTCTTTTGAATTTTATTGCATGTATTTTTATTATTTCATTGTAAACTTATATTCATTTTCTGGATCCTTGTGGTCACCCTTTTTGAAGGGCAGATGGTTTAATTTTATAAATGCGATATATAAGTACATGTTATTACATACATACATATCATGGACAATCATAATGTCGGGTGTATGTGACTTAAAAATTTACAAAAACTCTTATACGTTTTAACATTGGGGTGGTGATTGGCTATTGTAATGAATGTTCTTGTGGTTAAGATTGAAGAAAAGGATACGTCTTGTCCTTATAAAAAGGAGGCAGTTAAAAATCAGATGAGGATCCGTCTGTTCTTCGTCACATTTGAAGTTTACGCTGTTTGCTTTTATGATAATGCAATATAGTTATTTCTTCAGCATCACACAGTCTGAACGTTTTGCAGTACCTAAATTCAGAAGTATTCTGCATTAAAATATAAGGACAGAATATCACTGTGGTTGTTATATATTTTAAGACATCCAGTTGCACCTTATCGATTTCTTTGAACCGCCTAAAGAAAGTGATGAAGTCCTTTGTAGCGGGCTCACACATATGACGGAAGCCTATTGTTCACTGTGATAGGGTGGTGAGGAAAACGGAGACTTAAAGCATAACATCTACTGTACTCTGTACGACGTAAGATTCTTGTTGCATAAATACTGATTTACAATGTCTTCTGAGCAATTAAAATACTTTAAAATAACTGTTTCGTAAGCGACAGCAAGAGTTAGCCTTGATGAAACAAATTTAGTATGATGTATTTAGATTAGTTTTCTCTAGTAAAAATATACTTATAATTGTAATATTTTCAGTTGACAGTTCGTCTTACTTACATGAAAAGTAACTATTAAAGTATTTATTATAATGTGAGCCGTTTAAAAATTCGAGAAATTTCCGCAGTGCTAAATGGTAAAAAGAAATCCAAAACATTAACTATTCCTAGAATATTTTGGCACACACTCTTACACTGTTAGTCCTTGCATGTCTCAGAGATCAGGCTTTTAGCTGTCACACAGGCGGTTCGGGTTCGAGTTGCTGTCAGGGTTGGAATATTTAATTGACTATTACACTTTTACTATGTAATACTACTTTTGACCAATAAAACGGTACGAAAGGATGTGTTTCAACCAAACGTGGCTGTTTATCGCTACAATTTTATCAGCTCCCTAGGATTTGTTTATTTTTTATAACTTCCATAGCATTTGTTTGTTTTTATCACTTCCCTATGTATTTGTTTCTTTCTCTTGCCTATATTTCAAACTGCAAATTCTTTATGGTACATGATTTGCGATCGTCATTTGTTTTCCGCATAGATAGTCAACTGAAAATGGCGGCTCCGTTCAAACGTTTTGGTGAAGCTAACATAAGTGAAATAGAATTTTAGTAAGTCAGTTAATATCTATTTTATTTTATTAGAGTACTTCATTTCTTGTAGTCTTTATATAATTTCGTCTGTTTTTTTATCACGTCCCTACCATTTGTTTCTTTGTTTGCCAACATTTCAAACTGAAAATTCTTCACGGCTATGCGGAGACTAAGAGGATGATGCTGGGTTTGCAGTGAAAGACCTGCCCTCGGGCAGAACACTTATGTATGTATGTATGTATGTATGTATGTATGTATGTATGTATGCATGCATGTATGCATGTATGTATGCATGCATGTATGTATTCACGGTACTATAAAACATGCTTTGCGATCGTCATTTGTTTACCGCATAGATAGTCAACTGAAAATGGTGTCTCGGGTCTTGGCATAGCTCAGATGGTAAGAGCACTCAGCGCACCAAGCTGAGGGCCCTGGGTTCGATTCCCGATGTCGGAACGAATTTCTCTCAATTAATAAGTATTTTTATGTGAATGACTACATAAAGTCATTGATTACACAATGTTCAATATAGGACGGCGAGATTCTCATATAGGAATATTATATTATATCAGTGTTAACAGTATTAAAAAAAAGTGTTGTTGAAATAACCATAAAATCATAAAAAATATGCGCTCCTGCATATATGACCTAAAATGCATAGCTCAGATGATAAGAGGACTCTATGCTAAGGGTTCTGAGTTCGACTCCCGGTGCCGGAAGGAATTTTTGTCCTTTAATAAGTAATAAATGTCAGTAATCTTATATGATGTCGTGTTGCTGAAGAAATATAAGGGAATACATGCCTTACAGACAGCTTTAGATTTTTCTTACACCGTATGCAGCAGGGTACAAGTATCATGTTTATTTGCTAAGTGTCATTCCTTCATTGCAGAGCAGTTTTATTTTATGTCTGCTGTATTACATCGTTCAGTGAAACGCTTTCATTCTTCAACATCAGACTTTTATGGAGAGTCGTAAAATGGACTTTGGAAAATTCAGTCTCAAACGCTTATACTTTTTCAAAATGAAATGCTTGACGCAATTGTATGACGTGTAAGCAATTTATGTAAAAATTTCATGGCATACTTTTTTCAAATTTCTATATTAAAATTATATGTGGATATAATTCAAAAGTGACAAATTTTGTCGCTTTGGAAGGTTAACATTATGTGTTATGTAGGTGTATTAATATTACTATTACAGTCACTGTTACCTAAATATGATGAAATCTATTCCGAGGATTGAAAAATTTTCCCCTTGAACCAAAAGTGTCTCTATACTCATTGCATGCTTATCTTATGAAACAATACTTATTTACCCACATAATGTGTTTATTTATTATGAATAATTCCAGCTATGACTATAATATTATAACACATTTTCATTAAAAAATTTCAGGAAATCTGGCTAAATTATGTAAAGAAAATGCGTCCCAAAACAATACCTAAAAATGCGCATTATTAGTATAACCTTAAGTGTAATTAATCTATTGGACGGCTAATGTAGCACTGTAAGATCAATTTCTCGCATAAGAATCTTGGAGAAGGAAAAGGCCTATGCCGAGAAGTTGTTATTCAGGTGGTAGCGCTTTTGCCTGCTTATCCGAGATTGCGCTTGGGCGTTAGTTCGATTCCCGCTTGGATTGATTATTTGGTTGGGGATTTTGTAGGTTTTCCCAAGTGTAAGGTGAATTTCAGGTAATCCAGGTTTTCCCAAGTGTAAAGTGAATTTCAGGTAATCCATGGCGAATTCTCATCTCGCCAAATACTATCTCGCTACTACAAATTACACCAACTATAAATAAAGTAGTAGTTGATACAGCGTAGTTAAATAACCGATTAAAACATTAATATCGCTGCTACATTATACAGTAGGTTTATTACAAATTAATTTTGTTTAATTATGTTTTAATTACTCCTATATTACTTAGTAAACGACAATATTAATATTATTATATATACTGTTACAAATCCAACTAAATAACAACGTAACAGAATAGGAGCTGCCGAAGTTGCAGTTTAACAGATCAAAAGAGGAATATAGACATTCGATTAGAATTAAAAATCGTCGGCGTACTTCTAAAACCTCGTAAGTACAATTTTTACCGAGTCCGCCGAGTTAGCTTTGTGGTAGCGTGTCTGCCTCCAGACTAGCCGGCCCGGGTTGGATTTCCGGCGGGTCAGAAATTTTCATGTAAAATTTCTACCTCGGGACTAGAAGAGATGGCGGTGCAAAATTTATAATCACTAGATTGTGCACCAATATGCCTCGGTTAAATCCCAAATCTCTCCGCAGTGCATATGAAGAGAAGGCATATGTCACTATTGATAGTGATTCGTCCGTCGGATGGGGACGTTAAGCCTGGCGGCCCCCTTGGTGCTATGCGACAGGAGTAGGCTACGTGCCGGCACCGGGTTTCCCCTTCTCCCTTCCTCATCTTCATCATCATCACTCATTCCAGACAATACACTTACACGAACACTTACACATACACTCACTCTAGTACACGACATAACTTTCCACAGATACACATCATGTACAGTGTGGCACGCCGAAGTGATGTACAACTAGAAAATGGGTAACAGTCCTGCCATCTATCCGCAATATATGCGGAACCCGAATCACGCAAGTGAAGTGGGTAGGCATTGAATACACACACAATTTTTACAGAATGTAAAAATCTGTATATTTTCAAATGTGTCTGTAATATGTAAATAATAAATGCATAACAGTTATTAGCTGGTGTAGGAATATAAGAGGATGAGAATTTATTTCGCTCGCTTGTACAATTTCCTCAATACAGTTACAAGGTTCTTAAAAGTAAGCCAACGAAATGCAGATTTGACTAGTCTTAGTATTGGTACTACTATGGCTTTTACTACAAGTTGTTACTGTTGCATTATGTAGCATACACATTTATTGGCACTATACTATCGCTATGACTTAATTAGGAACATTAACTCTAGACGTTTGAGTTGGGCAGGGCATGTAGCACGTATGGCCGAATCCAGAAATGCATACAGAGTGTTAGTTGGGAGACCGGAGTGAAAAAGATCTTTGGGGAGGCCGAGACGTAGATGGGAAGATAATATTAAAATGGAGTTGAGGGAGGTGGGATATGATGGGATAGGGACCAATGGCGAGCTTATGTGAGGCGGCAAAGAACCTCCGGGTTCCTTAAAAGCCATAAGTAAGTAAGTAAGTTATACTATCGCTATTACTGTAAGTTATTACAGCTACGTTACGTAGTATACACGTCTTTGTTCAACAATGACTATTACATTGTGTAGTATATGAGTGTATTGATTCTATATTCTGTAAACTACTAAGCTACATTACGTAGTTCATGACTTCATTGGTACAGTCTTACTAAGACTAATGCGAATATTTTATTAATGTTTTGTACAAAAATTAATAATACATATTTTAATTAGGAGTCTACTAATGACTATAAAATGATAGTCTTAAATTCAAAATAGGCCTATATAAAAATTCGATATAACGCAAAGTTGAATTATTTTTTCAGACGCTAGCCTTCTATGCTCAAGGTTGCGGGTTCGATCCCAGGTCAGGTCGATGGCATTTAAGTGTGCTTAAATGCGACAGGCTAATGTCAGTAGATTTACTGGAATGTAAAAGAACTCCTGCGGGACAAAGTTCCGGCACATCCGGAGATGCTGATTTAACCTCTGCAGTTTCGAGCGTCGTTAAATAAAACATAACATTTAACTTTTTTCAGAAGACTCACCAACGCAAGGGATATGCTACCAAATTTATTCCTATTTCACTCCTTGCACACTACTACTTATACCTTGATTATAACAGAGGCTTTCTTCGCGAATGTACCAGCTAATATCAACGATATCACGAGCTATTAGAGTGAAACTAATCTTACAGTGTAATTAAACGCTTATTTTCGGTTATTGTTATGCCACTGAAATATATTTAACTTTAATTAATTTCATCTAATCGGAATATGTCGTGTCATAAATAATTTCTAAAATAACTCCAATATTACAAGTACACAAATATTAAATACATTGTTATTACTATACTTCGTTCCATAATGTCTGACAGGCGACGTAAATATTTGCTGACTAAAGAGGAGAGAAGTGCAATTACTATTCAACCAATGGCAGGAGTCTCATTCCACGCTTATCTTAAGTAGAACGCTTCAGACGCCCAACTTCAAGATAAGTGTGAAATGAGACCTCTGCCACTGAGCGTATTCCGAATCTCAGCGCTGAGCAATCTGATGGCATCACGGTGTTCCGAATTTCACTGATGGAGTCATTGATGCTCCACCGGTGGCGCACCGGTGCCATCAGCTTGCAGAGGTGGTGGCAGTCTCCATCAGCCGCCATCAGTGAATCTGATTGGTTCTTGTATAGGGCAGGAATTAGCAGACGAATGACATCGTGCACTGTTGTGTCATGGCGGTGTGTTCTGCTGTATTGTTTGTAATGAGCACAACGTAAAAACAATATGTTAATGGCTTATGAGCGAACATGTCAACGGACCAGTTATTACCTCCGGTTCAAGAAATAAATTGTTTATGATCTCTTTTCTTTGAACGAGATGGCAGTACGCAAATTTTGCAAAAATTTGCTAGCTTAGCACAGACAACAACTTATACAGTCGCCATGACAGCCATCGATCCTTCCAGCAGTTTTGTTCCTATTTCGCTGCAGCGTGACGTCATTGTTGTCCACCGGTCCGGTGAGATTCGGAATACGTTGACTACTTCAATAGCAATTAGCTTTCTCTTTCTTTCTCTCTATCTCTCTCTCTGCCGGCAATATTAACGTCGCATCTCAGACATTCTGGAACGAAGTATAGTTCTCTGCTACTCCAGTAATTCAACATTACTCGTACGTAATAAATCAATTCATTAATTGGAGTTAATCTGTCACTAGGCCTACTATATTTGTCACTAATACTGCTACTGCGTCTCCAACTACAGTGGAAGCTCTTAAGTTCGACATAAAACAAGTTCGACATCCTATAGTTTGACTGCTTACGTATGAGAATTAGACACGCCCCTATACTAAGAAATGAGTTTGCCATTTGAATGGGAATTGGTTCTGTGTCTTGTAATAATACTTTTATTAAAGGAAAACAGAATATTTTATTGATTAGGACATCCATATTGATCACTGATTTTAAATTAATGAACTCTTCTTTTTCTATTTGAGAATTGTACCATTTGTAAGACGTAACTGTCCACATCTGTGGAGTAGCGGTCAGCGCGTCTGGCCACGAAACCAGGTGGCCCGGGTTCGATTCCCGGTCGGGGCAAGTTACCTGGTTGAGGTTTTTTCCGGGGTTTTCCCTCAACCCAATATGAGCAAATGCTGGGTAACTTTCGGTGCTGGAACCCGGACTCATTTCGGACGCTAAATAACCTAAGATGTTGATAAAGCGTCATAAAATAACCTACTAAAAAAAAAGACGGAAGTCTCGAAACCCACTGTGGTACTAGAAACGCATACACAAGTCTCGAGGCGGACAGGAAATGCAAGTGCAGTACTGTATTCGTAGATGGATAACCAATAAGAATTTATATTAATTTTACCTGCCACACCCACTACCCTTATTGGTCAGAACTTTCAATTCTGTTCAGTCGAACTTAGGAGAGTCCACTGTACCAGCGCTACGAGTTAGTGAAATTCAACGACAAAAAGTATTGTATGTCCTCCTCTAGTCATCTTGTGCGTGATGCCTAAAACAATAATTTATGAACGGCTTCAGTCAGACACTCTGTACCAGTTTAATATTGTCTCTGCAGTGGCTGGGTGATTTATATCTACGTTTTGTCACACACTCGGTCCAGGTTCGAGTCCCTATAATACTTATGGCGAACAATGTCTCAATCGGGGTTTTGCTCTCGTATTTCTCCACTTTAGGCATCAAAAACATTCGGTCCGATCTCCAACCCTTTATCTTTCCATAGAATTCTCAGATAGTCTATTGGGAATGCTAGCGGGGACCTGGTCAAGAGACTAGTGGAGTTCCCTGCTCGAATGTTATCCGCTGAGAACCTAAATGTTATCCGCTGGTGTGGTTTGGGAATACCCTTATATGTGGTGTAAATGCAAGAAATATACAAGATCGCAGTGCTAGGCCATAGTGACCATCCCCCAATAGTAAGAAAATAAAGTAATTATTGAAAATTTGTGAGAAATTCCTCACATATTCTGCCAAGTAAGTTGTGGTACACCATAACTAATATAAATATTGATGCCAAAATAAATATCCATATCCAAATCCATATTCTGCCAAGTGAAATGCAACGTGGCAATTAAGTTGGAGAAGATAAATAAAGATTTTTTTCCATGACCATAACGAAAAATATGCCTTTACTAAACACTTTTGCGTTTGTAAAGTAGGCTTTTTTTCAACATTACTTTATTTCACTAGTGAGATAAAGACTTTACCTCACAGTGTGAACTTTATCTCACAGTTCATTAGTATTTTCCTAGTACCCGGGTACACACGTATACTTTTCCATTGAACTATTACTCAAGAAGTATTTATTCTCTGATTTACATATAACACGTTCCGATAAATGCATCACAAGTATTAACCCGCCCTTAATTTGGCAAAACTTCATTTCTCACCCTAGTTTATTAAACCGTGTCGGACTGTAAAGAAAACAACTATCGCAATGTCCATTTTTGATATTACTTACTTTTTATTTTATCCCAAAACAATAATTTTCAATTGATTTTTTAAATGAGGAACATTAGCAAATTTTTATTGATATCTAAATTGGTATTTAAAAAAAATAAGCGAAGTTAATATATTAGTTACTAGATGTCACTACCTCTACTTTTTTATTACCATTTCTTAAATATACATACACTCAATCTCCTTCTCTTTTCTCTATCTGCTACGTCGTAATTTGTACAGCTGTCAAAAAAAAAAAGTGGCCGCACTCGTGAACAGCGAATATTTTCAAAGTCCACTTCGGGTCGCGGCGATGTTACACGATGCATGTGCTTGTACAAGCAGTTCCGGAACTATGAAAGTGTTCCATATCTGCTCCTCGCAGACCAGCGATAGAGTGCTTGTTTAATGATTCAAAGGTTCTGGGTTCGCGCCTTCTTCAAGTTTTCATTTTATTTTTTAATCGTTCTTTAGCGATGTAAATGATATTCAAATTATCATTTATATCCAGTTATTGTTCTTGATGGATATCACGTTATTTATATTTTGTTATCGTTCTTTAGAGATATGAATAAAATTCAAGTCATCATTTGTATTCTGTTATCGTTTTATAACGATATGAATAATAATTATTACTATTGTAGTTACAGTATCTCCAATGGGGGTTAGCCCTATTTTACATATGTATGTTAGGGCTATAGTTTTATACACAAAAAACATAAGCATAAAGAGAAATGGAAAAGAAAATTAAATTAGCTTACGCGATGTAAACAAAACATAAACAATCCGTAAATTAGGCATTGCGATTGCAAAACAAATATCAGGTATCAATTTGAAACATACAAAAACATTAACAACACACATACGTAACACTTCTATAACACAAATATGCAGATTTCCGTACCATACATCATAAATTAATACACAATAGTCACACAAACACAATCAAACTATAATTACGACATTGCGACGACATCAAGCATCCCATAACTGAATCACATACATAACAAATCAAGCATCCGTTGCAACACATACACGTCAAAATAGTAACCACACTTTTAAAAGTTACAAATTTGCCTCCAAGAAGAATAAAGAGGACACTGTTACTAATTACTATTCTTCTACAATTTCTGTAATAAATCTGTGAAATTCCGATATGAATAATATTCACGTTTTTTATATTGTTATCGTTCTTTAGCGATATAAATAATATTCAAGTTATCATTTATATTGTTTTCCTTCATTAGCATTATAAAATAATATTCAAGTTATTTATATTGTTATTGTTCTTTCGCAATATAAATAATCTGTATTTATGTAAGTAATTATCATAACACAAATAAACATCTTTCTTTGTAAAATGGGTTATTTTATTTAGATAATTAAATACGTATTATATAATATCTTATATTAATTAAACAAACCGATATTTATCATTTATATTGTGTTATCGTTCTTTATATTGTAATCGTTCTTTAGCGATATAAATAACATAAATTTAATATTAGGTTTGGAAAAATCCTGTTGCATAATACTGCTATTAGTTTTTCTTTTTGTTTTATTACATTATACTATCTTGAACCACAATAAAATGAAAAGGAGTAACGAGGAATTGAACCTGAGACTTTGACATCTAAATTCCGACGTTCGTCCGCTGAGCTACGAGGGCAAAAGTGTGGAAACATTTTCGGAAAAATTGGCCCAATCACACTCTAAGATTTTCTGATGATTCGTAGAAGCTAGTCCAGGATGCGGGGGGAAAGGCTAATTGAGATTTCCCGATCTCTGATAGGGTCAAACATCCTGATAGAATTAATATTTAACCCTTGCCGTGACTTTCGGTGAAGTCCGGAGGGCCCAATTAGTCAAATCCACTCTCCTCAGCTCCACGCTTGGGCCCCCTGGAATTTAATAAGATGCGAAAGAGATAGTGGTGTGCGGAAAGCAACGGGATGTTACCGCATTTAGGCCTATCCTTCCCAAGAAAAATTGCAAACATGAACAAAGGAAGCTTTTAATAGAAGAAGAAGGATCTTCTGCGGACCTCTGGAAAAAGAACTAAGGAAGAGACTAGTGAAGTGCTTTGTGTGGAGTGTGGCATTGTATGGGGAAGGAACATGGACATTACGACGAAATGAAGAGAAACGAATTGAAGCATTTGAAATGTGGATGTGGAGAAGAACGGTGCGTGTGAAGTGGACAGATAGAATAAGAAATAAAATTGTGTTTGAAAAAGTGAGTGAAGAAAGAATGATGCTGAAACTGATTAGAAAGAGAAAAAGGAATTGGTTGGGTCTCTGGTTGAAAAGAATAATATACGACATTAGGATATGTGGATCATATGCGGAGACTAAGAGGAAGGCAGAAAATAGGAAAGGTTGGAGATTGCTGGGTTTGCAATGAAAGACCTGCCCATGGACAGAACACTTTTGTATGTATGTTCAGAATGCCTGGAATATCGTGTCTAAAAACAGTCGCTATTTTCAAAGACTAGTCAATTCCATGCCCACTCGACTGCAAGATGATCGAGATAAAAGGAAGATAGACTAAATATTGAATTGTGGCTTTTTGTTTTGTTTTTTGAACGCTTAATTGTTTTAATGTTTTAAGGCCGACGCCAGTATATTTGTTTTGTTTATGCCACGAAAGATATTTTTATTGAGAATAAAATCTTTTTTCTTTCCATTTGCAGCCACAATATCATAATGATAAAGTCATGGCATAATATATTAATGAACCTGATGTTAATTACTAAAATAATCGTAAAAGAGAAAGGAGCCATTATGTATAGTTTGTCTCTCTCAAAAACAGAACAAAAAAGAACATAAAAAGCACGAGGTTGTAGTCGAACGCAGGACCTCACGAATAAGAGGCCTGAACGCTACCATTATGCTATCGATAACACACAGAATACTTCAATTATAACTGTAGATATCAGGCAACGTGGTCCAACAACATGTAACATCGCCTGTCTCCGAATTGTAGCGAAGATACCCGAAGGGAACTTTGTTTCAGGAGAGCGGCCACTTTTTCTTTTAACAGCTGTACATTACATCCATATCTAATATGCATCTTTTTAAAATTTTGTAATAATTTACCTTTTGGGATGCGAGGAGACTTGAACCTGCGAAGTTGGGTTTATAGGAATTTAAAACGACACGCGTTAGCCAACTGAGCTAAACAGACACGATGAGTAATTAAGTTTTAATATTCCTCTTAAGTTTACAGAAGTAAAATGGGAAATTATTTTAATCACAATAGTCCCGTGAACACTTCTAAATAATCCCTAAAACTTCAAAAAGACGAAAATACACGTTTAAAATGAAATATATATATATATTAAAATTATATAAATAATTATAATTTGTTATTTATCCAACGCCTTAGATACCATTCTTTACTAATAATTGCCTCCTACATCATGACCTACCTAGTATACGTATTGATTATAAAATCCATGCCATGATATGTGATTACATGAGGACTTATTTTCAACATATTTCCTTTTAGAAAACAGAATTTTTCGTTATGGCCATGGATAAAATTACGTATGGTACTTGTGAACGCGATCTTTATTGCACTCGTGTAATTTAAGCACTCGGCTCACGCCTCGTGCTTAAATCTTTCCACTCGTGCAATAAAGATGCACTTACCTCACAAGTACCATAAATAACTATTTTCCTACGGTTTTAATAGATGAAAAGAAGTCAAGGAATGCGGGTGTCGAACATGTCTGTTTAAAATCTTGACAAAAGGGCTACTGAAATGAAAGATTTTATACTAGTTTAGTCAACAGACGTAATGGTTAGTGATGGGACGTGTGGAAAAATACTGTGTTTTAAGACGGAGTGTACCGCGACATGATAAGAAGGAAGCGTTCAGGCCCATTCACAATGAAAATTAAAAATAACCGTAACATAAACACAGAAGTTTGCGCCCAAGCTTCCAAATGGGATCATTCACAATGATTCACATAAGCATTGACATAAACATTACCGTTAACATGAAAGTTTGCAAACTGCAAACTTTCATGCTTATGCTTGCGTGATTTGCAAACAGAACACAATCATGGAGCGCTGAAGTATACGATAGAATATGAGGAAATGGCGTCGTTGTTATGTTTCCATGCTTACAAAATATGTTTGCTGTTATGTTTATGTTCCCATCATGAATGATGGTATGACTTCTCGTAACGTTTATATTCTTAAGTTAACGCTTACGTTATGTTTAATTTTCATTGTGAATGAGTCTTTAGGTGTTATGACTGTTTGGATGACCTGTGTGACCCAGTCAGCGAGTAGTGATGAGTAACTCGCTCTTAGTCTATCTATTTACTTTCTTCAAGGGCCAAAATTCCTGAATCAAGCTGTACGTAGAGTGACGAGTGCCGTTCACAAGCGTGCGGCCAAGTATACGCAAGCGGAAGGCGACATTTTTAAAAATGTGTTGTAAACTCTCCAAGACTATAAATTAGGATGCAAAATTGAACTGTAAATAATTAAGTCGGTGGAAGTGGTGTGATTTGTAATAATTGTTATGATAAGTCCGTAAGAATAATGTAATTTTCTAGTTAAAAATAGAAAAAGATGTCTGTACGAAGCAACTAAGGAGTTCACAGCACATTTTTAGCTTCATAATACTTGCCAATTAAAGAAATGATACTTCTGAATGGTTCATTCTCTATTTGATTTATTCTTTTACCTTCAAACTAAAGAAAAAACGTATTTTACAAACAACTTTCAATTAGTGTAAAATATTGAGAATAGGAAGTATGTTTATATGACATTTTTTGCTCAAAATGTCTTCAGAAATAAGCTCCATAAAAGACGGTAAATCCTTTAAATCATCCTGTATATAACAGTAAAGCTTTACACATTAATCGTTGCGTTCTTTGTGGCAGGCAATTTTAGTCTTTCATTCCTGAGATAAATTTCGGAATCACAAACTGCATCTCTACCGCCCACGTTGTTATCATTACACACGGTTCTCAGTGATATTGCCTGTCACGGATGTTTTGATCCTGGTGCCTACGGACTTGATATGTTTCAGTGCGGGATTAATTGGAAATGTGGGAGACAGGCAGTTCCTAACAAGTAGAGAAAATAAATTACCGTACAACAGACAACAGAGATTCTCAGAATTACACCGTCCATATATCTCTGACAACCCACGGGCGCCTGTCAGTGGCCACGTCTCTACGATAACAGAGTTCTCTCCGGTAGATCTATACTAGAGCGAGAGCTTATCATTTCGCGGATTGGCGTTCGATCCTCGGCGTTAGCTGGACTAATGCTTGTAGCTGATCGCCAGGCGAGAGTTTTTGGGGATTTCCAGTTTCAACAAAAAAAAACTTATTCCACCAACACTCTGCATTCCATTTACATTTCCTATCATTTCACATATTAGGACATTCAGAAGGTAGTATCAACACTTTTGTCTTTACAAATTAATGATGAAGGATCGGTGGAGCGGAGAAAAATTCTCCCCGGCATCGGGATTCGAACCCGGGTTTTCAGGTTTTCCATGCTGACGCTCTATCCACTAAGCCACACCGGATTCCAATTCCGATGCCGGATTGAATCCATCATATAACACAGAATTCCTGCACTGCAATAATATAATATGCGTATATAAGACGACGCTCATTCCCTCGGGTCCCGGCCACTTAGTCACTCGTAATGAGTGCACCTCTGCATTAATATGTTGGACATTGTGCCACTGTCACACATCTATAACACAGTACATGAGGGATTCAATTTGAGAGGATTCAATCCGGTATCGGAATTTGAATCCGGTGTGGCTTAGTGGATAGAGCGTCAGTATGGAAAACCTGAAAACCCGGGTTCGAATCCCGATGCCTGAGAGAATTTTTCTCCGCTCCACCGATCCTTCATCATATGATAACGCAGAACTCCTGCACGGAAATATCATATGCACTTCGGCACATCGCAATAATGTAGAAGTTAAATTTATTTAGAGTATTTTTAAGAATACATACTCCAAATATAGTCTCCTGCTACATCAAGAATATGTTACCAACACTTTGGAAAACGGCACATTTCACGTGTCCAATCTTTATTGGACACTTCTCTCACAGATAATGTGTGCAACTCTGAGACTGTCGACTCGTGCTTGAAAGCTAATGCTTCTCGGGGATTCTGTGATTTCCGATAGTAAGTTATGAACACAAGGACTCATATCTAGTGAATTTGCTGGATTTTCGAGTAGTTTCTAATTCCACCTTTGTAACAGATTGGTTATTTTGCTGGCTACATTAAAGCAAACTTTATCATGTAACATATGGACCTTTTCTAAATGGAGTATGCTCGTTTACGACACCATTCTGAGTACAAAGATACCATTATTGGTTAATTTTACACATGTCCAGCGTCTTTCGGCTGAATGTGGACATCGTCACTTGCAGCGACACGTCTACCAGCGCAAAGTTCGAGCCCATAGTTCTCTCTTCCTCTACGAAAGATTGTACCTACAAGACAAAAATCCGATATGGTAGAACATTTCTTCCGCAAGTTCCTTGAAAAATCATAATCATTGCGTTTCTTCCCTCGTTTAATTTGGAGTTTGTTGAGGAATCTTTTTTCATACTGAAATGTTTATTGAAATAACTTAACAGATTTATTAGTAATCCTTTAAGAGCTGTATTACTTACTCCATATAAGAAATGAGTCCATGTGTTCACAAAATATTGTTATTTAAAGAATTTAAATGTGGCTAATGTATGCAACAGTTTTTGCTCTGTAACATACTTTACTATAGCTCTTGATTACCGTTGAGAGCGCTGATGTGCGGAAATTTTTCCATTCCTTTTTTAAAATTATAGCAGTTATATTACAAATATGGTATGAAATGGAGTATATTCATCTTTGATCATATATTTTAGTCACTTTTCTGTGGAATATTTGTTGAATGAATGTTATGGAGTTGGACCCTTGGGGAGATGATATGAAGGCCATTTGTTATCTCGTTTCATTTTATTGGATTATTTTACGACGCTGTATCAACATGTAGGTTATTTAGCGTCTGAATGAAATTAAGGTGATAATGCCGGTGAAATGAGTCCGGGATCCAGCACCGACAGTTACACAGCATTTGCTCGTATTGGGTTGAGGGAAAACACCGGAAAAAACCTTAACCAGGTAATTTGCCCCGACCGGGATTCGAACCCGGGCCACATGGTTTCGAGGCCAGACGCGCTGACCGTTACTCCATAGGTGTGGACCGTTATCTCCTGAAACCTACTTCCGGGCAAAGGGGAGAAGAAAGTGGACTGAGAATATTTTCTATCTTGGCTACCTCACATTTTTTCTCTCTTCTACGGAGGAGGGACCCGAAGATTTGCACTGGAGTTTGAGGCTTATTGTGCTTAACACTGTTATTCTTAGCCGACAGGCCGCGCCCTTGTACAACTAGCCTACAGCACGCCACACTGTGTACTTAACCCAGACTATTGAAATAGATCAGTGGTGACCAAGCTGGGTATCATGATTACAGCGTGTAATCAAAGTCATTCATACTGATAAGGGGAGTTTCCTGTACATTTCTCTCTGTCTTTCTCACGTTCTAAAGATAAGCAGTGTCGGTACCATGTCGCTCTACAAACCCTCTGTCTCTATGAGCAGGAACGGAAGGTTTCGTACAGAATGGGAAAAGGAATTTATTCGCTGTTCTGTCGGAGAAAATGTAATATGTTGCTTTGCTCAACGATTCATTTAGTAGTAGTATATAGAAGCGACATTACAGGGCATTATGCTGAATATACAGGCATAAGAGGTATTATTATTATTATTATTATTATTATTATTACTATTACTTATCAGCAAGTGTTACCATAATTCTTATATACGTGCCTACATATAAGTCTACATCTTCCCTTGAAGGATAAAATAATTACTACGCTATATCTCAATTGTATTTTTTTATCTTTTGATAACTGTTATCAGTTATTTATTAGTTATTGATTTAATAATAATTATAATAGTAATACTAATAACAATACTGATAGCATTATCACTATCAGCAGCAGTAATAATTAATAATAATAATAATAATAATAATAATAATAATAATAATAATAATAATAATAATAATAATAATATAGAGAAACTGTTTGAATGTTACGTGCTTCAAGAACTGAAATCAGTCTTAAATTGTCGTCATAAAGAGAAAGATGACAAATAAATGTAAGGAAGCCAGCTGTCTAGTGGCGAACGAAATAGCTCGTTACCTTAAGCCTTCCAACGAAAGAGAGTTTGTTTAAAAGTTTAATGATCAAGGTGGCTGAAATAATTTGTGCAATGAAAGTTGTTAATTAATTTTGAAAAAACTGCGCATTTCTCGACTAAATATCCAAAAGAGAATTCAATAGATTTCTGATTGTGTTCATGTGGAATATTTAAAAGAAGCAAGAAAATTTGTATATATATTTTTTTATCGACTCTTGATGACAGTAGTGACATTACTGATATGTACAGCAAAGCTTGCGATTTTTATTCGTGGGGTTGATGAAGAACTGAGTACTAGTGCACGAACCATCACTGGCTGTAGTTTTCATGCCAAGTACTTCTCCCCCGTCTCCTTATTTCATAGACTGCCTCTCGCGTGTAATCAATGCCGTTCGAGTTTTGGTCACCGCTGCTATAGATGATGAAATGTGATTTAATGATGGCGAAATTATTCCTGGATTGCGAAAGTAGATATTATGTGTGGGTTTTCATGAGCCCAGTACCCAGAGTTAGTTAATATTACCATTAAGTTTATAAATGGCTACACCAGACCAAACATGAAGACGTCGAACTTATTAAAACAAAGAATGATAGTGTAAATTATAAATAAATTTATTTAAACAATTAAATTGTTTTTCCTTTTTTCCGGGGATTTCTCTGAACTATTGAACGCATAGGACGCACCGCCACTGCAATAACTATCATTCATACTTCTTCTCTATTTCAGTATTCAGTCTCTGAATAGTCTATGAGGACGAATAGCAAATTCAAAGGAAATCATTTTGTAATAGATGGTAATTATAGTTATTACGCTTACAATACTAAAAACTAAAAATTAAACATTCATAAGCACGGTTATATGACATTTGCCAAATTTTAATTACTATAATGTAAACACAGCAATACTTTGAGGCATGAAAATGTTCACTGCTGCCTTTAGAGCCTTTGCTATATTAAAAATGTTGAAGATGCGAGGGAGAAAAAACATATACATATGGCGCTGATACGGCTTGTAGCGACTTAGTTATCCCTCCAGGATTCATAAAAATGGAACAGTTGATCCAAACATTGTTGTATAGACACAGAGACCTACGGAGGAAATATTTTATCTTGGACAGGAACAAAGGCTGAATATTAATGCGTGTGTGCCTACGAGTGCGTGTTTATGCATCTACCAGCCATTTACGAAACTTTTGTATCTTGGAAGAATTATGTACATATAGATTCTTTCAGGGGCTTGTATACTGAACAGCTCCTATTTTTAATTGCGCCGACTACTTTCCTTTTCATTATATTTCAATGAAACTGTGTTAAAAAAGCTCGAATCCGAAGCTATAGTATGTCACATTTTTCAGGAACGTCGAAATTTTATTTGGTGATATTTTTTGGTGTTCTTTACCGTACGAGAATGTCCTCCTACAAATTTATAGTATTAGGATATAATTTCAGAGAGAAAAATAAGGATTATTTGTCTTCTTCTTGAAAGTAGTAAGTGTTACACTCATGTTACATTGTCACAAGTGTCATTTTTGTCATGCTGGCCATATTACTGTCTAGCCTTTATAAGTGTCTAGCCTTTATTAATCAGTTAATCTTTTAATACTTTTTTATTGTATTTGTAAATTTAATATTAATTGTAATTGTATTCTTGATATTGTGGTTGTAATCCCCTGGTAGAGGGGAAGAGAAGACCTGATGGCCTTATCTCTACCAGGTTAAATACATACATATATATATATATATATATATATATATATATATATATATATATATATATATATATATGTGTATACTATACTACACTACACTACACTACAATATACTACAGTATAGAATACTCTACAATACTATACTATACTACACTACACTACACTACACTATACTATACTACACTACACTACACTATACTATACTATATTATACTAACTATACTATACTATACTATACTATACTATACTATACTATACTATATTATACTAACTATACTATACTATACTACACTATACTATACTACACTACACTATACTATACTACACTATACTATACTATACTATACTATATTATACTAACTATACTATACTATACTACACTACACTACACTACAGTATACTACAGTATAGAATACTCTACAATACTATACTATACTATACTACACTACACTACACTATACTACACTACACTACACTATACTACACTACACTATACTATACTATACTATATTATACTAACTATAGTGTACTGTACTATACTACGCTATACTATATTACACTAACTATACTATACTACACTATACTATACTACACTACACTACACTATACTATACTATACTATACTATACTATACTATGTTATACTAACTATACTACACTATACTATACTAGACTATACTATACTATACTACGCTATACTATATTATACTAACTATACTATACTATACTACACTAGACTATACTATACTATACTACGCTATACTATATTATACTAACTATACTATACTATACTACACTATACTATACTATACTATACTATACTATACTATACTATACTATATTATACTATACTATACTATACTATACTATACTATACTATACTATACTATATTATACTATACTATACTACACTACACTATACTATATTATATTAACTATACTATACTATACTATACTATACTACACTATACTATATTATACTAACTATACCATACTATACTACACTATACTATATTATACTAACTATACTATACTATACTACACTACACTATACTATACTATACTATACTATACTATACTATACTATACTACACTACACTACACTATACTATATTATACTAACTATACTATACTATACTATACTATATTACACTACACTATACTATATTATACTAACTATACTATACTATACTATACTACACTACACTATATTATACTAACTATACTATACTATAATATACTATACTATATTATACTATACTACACTATACTATACTACACTACACTATACTATACTATACTATACCTTACTATTACTATGGAATCCTTTCCTTGTGAATGTGTGCAGCTAATTCAGAATTCTCAGTACCGGTGCTGTCGATGTCAAACGATTCAATACTTAATGTGGATAATAATAGTAATTTTTGTATGATAGTTGGTTGCTAGTATACCCGGACGAGCATCTGTACGAATTTACGACTCAACACCGCAACATATCTTCCAGCACAGTGTGTACAATTTTGATGTCCGACAACCCACTCCAATTGAAAACAAATAGATGCGTGATGAGAAGAAATGAATGTCACAAAGTTAACACAATCTTCTCATTGTACGCTTTACGAGTTTCACAACAATTCAATTCACTTATCATTTCATTCTTTTATAGTTTTCTGCCGAAAAGCAGGTCTTTCAATACAAACCCAACATTCTCCAATCTTCTCTATTTTTGTTTTTCCTCTTAGTTTCCGCATAAGATTCATGTATCGTAATATTGTTTACCATGATATTTATTTATCTACTTATTCATTTATTTGTTTGAGTTTTTATTTATTTGTTTACTTATTTATTTATTTATTTATTTATCTGTCTATCTACTTATCTGTTTGTTTGTTCTTTCGATTGTGCGTTCATCGTTCATTTATTCATTCGTTCATTTTATTTATTTATTCACTTATTTATTTGTTTATTTATTTATTCATTTATTTATAGTTCCTTTTACTTCTAGGTCATATCACGAATTATTAACATTGCTTGGCATTCATCTTATTTGCCTACATGATTGGTTTTACAAATACCTTTGTTGTAAGTTACAATATTACTGAACTTATATTGAAATCAGCTTAAATAAATAGATTATAGGTGATTAGAGTTACAGTGAATCAGAATACAGAAAATGAATAACAGAGAAAGTAAGATGAAAGTATTAAGAGAGTGTTGGTGCGATGAATTATGGAGAACAAAAGGATGGAAAATAGGAGGAATGATATTAAGAAACATGAAATGTGTAAGGTTTAATATAGTGAAGTGATTGTAATAGCTGAAGAACTCTTGAAGTAAAATAGTAGGAAAGTTAATGGAAAAGGATTTATAAAAATGTGTAGAACGAAGTACCAAAGAGTTTCCATTCTTTTGAATGTTGTCTTGTTTCTAGATAGTAATAATGGATCAATGTTTCGTCCATGGTTGAATATGATAGAAAAAGTTAGAATGATCATCTTCAAAGCGGCGGCAAAGTGACTTGGAATTTGTAATTTTGTAATTCTGAGTCGATAGGCTATTGATCAACGTTCAGGCATTTAGAGATACATTTAGGAGATTATTCTTTTCAGGTCAAAATTATGGTATACGATGTGCCAGATACGTTCGCAGGAAATTTCAAAGTCCCTGATAAGAGTTGAATCCAATTTGACGATCCTCCACGGTATCGATATTTTCTGGAGTAGTCACTACTTACATCTATGATCTTCTTTTCTTCAATTCTGTAATAGAGCATATATGGTGACTTACACGGACATTAATCCCTCATTGTGTCCACTATATCCGCATATATTTCCTTTGTAGACTAACTTCTCAAAAATGAGTACTTTTTTTACCAACCGGCAATTAATTCGATCGAAATTGAAAATTTTATCTTACATAATTTCTTTAAAATTTCACAATAGGCTATAGAATCTACTAGATTTTTATCACTAAATATGGAGTAACTATTTACTAAACAACATATTCTTTCTCGTCCTCTGATTGAGGTTCTGGCTGATATGTACTTCTGTTATCAGGCAGTACACCTCACTTGATATATGTCAGAGGTGGAACAACTGTAATAAAATTATTTATAAATATATAATATTAAAAAAGTGTGTATTTTTTACCTTTTATTTCTGTCGACTATATTCATGTTTTATTGACCATCACTGGCTTCTTCTGATTGTCGATTTATATTAAATGTTTTTTCTGTTTTTTCTCTTTTTTTTCTTTTGCTCTTGTGTGTTATTTATCGGTTTGAATTAAGTTACTTACTGTATTTAGTAAACTGTCCTTGTAAATTTTATGTTATATTATTGGCTAAGACCACACCGTACACGAGCCTGGCTCTTACGGTAGTGGCTAGGAGCATTTTTGTTTTATAATTTTAATTTGTATTCACTAGCTAGCTAGCTAGTTAAATAAAATAAATAAAAACTGTTTGTATTCATCTGAAGTCTGCCTAGTGTAATATGTAGCAAGCTAGTCGACGACGTATGCAATGGCGGGGGAAAGGAACTGGCCAACCTACCCCATTATCTCCTGGCCTAGTTACCTCATAAGTGATGTCTTCTTGGAATCACTTGTGAGGTTCAGACCTGTCTTCTGACAGTTGAATAAACAACAACAATATTCTTTCTCATGGCATTTTTTTATAAATAACGAAGATTCAAGTTAACTGTAAGTCTATATGAATACTTATTATTTATCTGGATGGATAGTTAAGAAAGAAATCGCTGTACATAGACAGTCAGACTGACATTCAAATGACACGACCGAAGCCGGTTTTAGGTTCCGGGGATACGAAGGACGTATATTCACTTGAAAGTCTCGAAAAGATTTTATCAGCATCTTTATACATATTCTTTACCCTTTGTTCAATAGAAAAATTAAGTTATAAATAATAATATACAGTAATATGACACACATATTACAAAAATAGTACGAGGGAGAGTCAAACATTTGCACTGAACGTAGTTGGCACTATGTTGAAAAGTGATAAAGAATACAATTCAATTAATAAATCAATTATTAAGATTACTTTTTGACTCTCCCTTGTATTTGAAGATAGTGAACCATTATATCAGAACAAGAATTAAGATTTTCTAAACAGAAACTTCTTGATATTTGTAAATGAATGATGGGGTATCGATTTCGTTATATAACCAAATCTGAGGGCGCGTGCGGTGTTACACGTGGAGCATGCGATGTTACATAAAGCAGCTTGTAGCGTGTAGCCAGTTCCATCCCTACAACTTTCAGCTTCGCCTTTTATTATTTTATTACTCTTCACTTAAGAATATCATCTTCGTGTTATGTTACATTGAGGTCATTTATATAGGACAGAGTATATTTGTCTAGTTCTCCACCAAGTTTCAAGAGGTATTTTACTCTCTAAAATACAAAGGACCCAGATTCGAACTCCGAGAAGGAAGTAAGATTCTTCATATTTGTATACATAGAGCGTCTCATTTAGGCACAGTGAAAACGTAAACAAAGTGCAGGTAATGTGTGGGAGGAGGAAGGAAGAACCGTACATTGAACATGGGAGATGCACAAGATTTTAGTTACAACATTTATGGCGGAGCATTAATTGAAATTATATTTCCCAAAAACACACAAAACAAAAGAACATAAATTGCATAACGTTATCATATACACAGTTTAACAAACAAGCAATTATAACGTTGAAATAATTCAATACAACAAATCAAATTTTGCCGAATTAACAAAACTACAGTGTATTGGTCTGAAGTGACAACACTATTTCCCTCCTCAAAGTTCAATTTATTCAGGTACTGTACAGAAGACGGTGATATTATGTTAGTTATATAGAGAATGAAATTCATGACCGTAAAAAATGGTGCTTGAAGGCAACATCATGTATGTGGTGAAATTTTATTTGTTATATTTAATTATTTCAACGTGGCAATTACGTGTTTGTTAAAATGTGTATATGATAACGTTATGCAATTTGTGTTCTTTTGTTTCGTGTGTCTGTGGAAAATATAATTTCAATTAACGCTCCGCCATAAATTTTGTAACTAAAATAGGGTGACTAGATTCCCAAAATAAAAAAAAACGGCACAGTTATTAAATTTGACATGAACCAACATTTTATCTAAACATTCATTATTACTTGTGTTTATATAATTTCAGTGAGCAATAAGGTCCAGTTGGATTTATTTTAAAGTAATAAATACTACACTGTTACAGTAACTAGGCTATACGCCCAATAGTTATACATAATAGAATAGCAAGGATACCGATACTTGGCTTGTTAACCATTTTTATATATTGCAACTAGTGTGATTTAATTAGCTTAACTTATCTCTTTAAAAGTGCTTCAGGTTAATTGGATCTTACATTATATCCATGTCACTGTATTATGAACTTGTTTCATAACAAAATCTTTTGCCTCATATTACCTCTTAACTATTTTAACATTCTCCATGGAGATGAACTGTACAATCAGCATCATATTTCTTTGATGAGTGAATTTGCTTTAGAAGTGTTGGCCTTTCCTTCTGGAAACTTTAGAAGTCCATGCAAGACACATTTTTGAAATGACATTTTATGATTAACATGGCCTTTATTGAATTCATTACGATGACATCTGATGGAAGCAATACGGAATTAATCAATATTTTACGTGATTACTAAATAAATTAAAAGAAAACGAAACATTTCAACAATAATTTAAAGAAACGAAACGCCATTTGTCGTCCCATATTTTTCTCGGGACAGGGGACAAAAGACTGAAAAAGGGACAATCCCGTTAAAAACTGGACGTCTCGTCACCCTAAACTAAAACCTTGTGCATCCCTCGTGTTTATCGTACGGCTCGTCCTCCCTCCACCGTTACCTGCACTTCGTTTACATTTTCACTGTGCCTAAACGAGACGCTGTACTGTACATTGTTTCGTGTTATTTTTTATTTCCTTTTAAGTTAGTCTTGAACCATATAGATCATACGATCAATAAAAGCATCTGCGTGTATTTGTAGAGGGGTTATCCGTAGTCCTTTCAATTAGTACTAGAATGGATTCGGCCATATTATATTAACACATACACAACAAATATCAAATCTGTCCCGCTAAAGCATAGATGTCCAATTGTAGCTCGTACGAGGTAACCCCTGGCGTCAGCAACCCGTAGCGCATATTCTTTAAGGTCGTTTTTCATATTTTATATGGAAAGTTATTGACCTTAGCAGAGCATGCTTGACGTGCAATATTTTCTGGTTCTATAGGCGTTTGGACACCCATGCGCTAGAGGCTCCGAAAGACATTAGAGTGGAGGGATGATAAAGCTGAAACCTTACGAGATAATCGTCGGCACTGAATAACTGTAAAAAATCCACTATTCCTTCGGGAACCAAACCCGCTGCTATATCTGACAAAGTAACTCTTTAACCATGACGCTACGTGTCGTCCCTACATTAGCACATGAAAACATAAATATACTTATTATGATGTTGATTATGAAAGTACTAACAGTTTAGGATAGCAATAATTACGGGTGTTGTACAGATGTGCTACAAATTGAAATTTTATTTGAGGTTGTCTCTAAACGCATCATACATTCATAGTTCTTCGCCCAAGTGCAGGTCTTTCACTACAAAACCAGCATTCTCCAAACTTTCCTATTTTCTGTTTTCCTCTTAGTCTCCGCATACGACACATATATCTTACTTAATGTTGTTTATCATCTGATATTTTCTTCGCCCCGAACTTTTCTCCCGTTCACTATTACTTCCAGTGCATCCTTCAGTAGACAATTTCTTCTTAGACAGTAACTGAGTCAATTTATTTTTCTCTTCCTGCTCAGTTTCAGCATTATTCTTTCTTCACCCACTCTTCTGAACGCTTATCGTTAAGACTTTATTTATTTTTATGACGTTTTCTACGCCTCTATTATGGGTACAGATGGTAATAATATCACATTTTTCTTTACAATAGAAAGCAGTGACGGCATGCAGTGATAAGAGAACAGCGTATCCGCAGTTGTATTGTTGTGAGACTATGTAACAGGAAGAGTTCATCACATACGAGCGATAGAATCGCCAGAAACAAATAAAAGCATAAGACGAGTCCACTTCTTAGAGGGGAGTATTGTAAAAGTGAAAGGCTAATCAGGCATTTCATCATGTATATGAACAAGTAACGAGCAGAATACGTACGTGTTTATCACAAATGGACAAAAGTGATTCAATAAAGTGAAAAGTGTAAACGAGGAAATAAACGAATGAAAGATTGACAAAAAAGTCATAGTGTGAAGACAACACAAAAATACGGCAAATACTTCCAATACTTCTTCAAGATTTAGTTAGTAGTAATAATAATGATAATAATAATAATAATAATAATAACAATAATAATACTAATAATAATAATAATACATGTAAATCAAATAATAAAAAATTATGTGGATATTTTAAAACGGAAAATATTACAAAACTTAAAGGAAACATATTACAAGAACGATTTTTTTTATTTTAACCATTAATTTATAGGAAATGATTTGCTCACATTAATTTATAATGTGCATGAATGTCTGTGGTGTGAACGAGATCTCAAATCTCTAAGCAGTTTACAATCATATTAAAGAAATTACCCCCAAACTAAATTCAGCATGTTTTGCTATTAGATCTATGCAAAAGGTAGTAAGTATCAATACCTTAAAAACAATATAGGCCTACTTTTCCACTCGGTAATGAGTTCTGGAATAATATTCTGGGGAAATTCTACAGATAGTAACAGTATATTCCTACTACAATAAAGAGCAATTAGAATAGTAGTAGGTGCAAAAATCTAGGGAATCGTGTAGGACCATTTTCAAAAATTTAAATAATGCCCATGGTTTATCAAAATATGTTTTCAAATAATAATTTCTATAAAGAAAGGGAGACATCTGCCTGACATACCAGGTGACCATTCAGATCCAGATTACAAACATACAAGAATTTAATTTAATTAATATGAAAACTGTGCTAATTTGGAAACTAACATTACTAACTATAAGAATTGTTATAAAATGTTGATACAATCACATACAAATAGAATACAAATGAGTATTTAGTAAACCCTATTACAAAATAAATGCAAATACACTTCCTCGTATGGAATCGTGAAAACTTTGTAACAAATTTAACAGTTCATAACATAAATACTCGTCAAATATGACTTTCATGCTCCATCGGCAAATCTATTGTGCTAATTTGGAAACTAACATTACTAACTATAAGAATTGTTATAAAATGTTGATACAATCACATACAAATAGAATACAAATGAGTATTTAGTAAACCCTATTACAAAATAAATGCAAATACACTTCCTCGTATGGAATCGTGAAAACTTTGTAACAAATTTAACAGTTCATAACATAAATACTCGTCAAATATGACTTTCATGCTCCATCGGCAAATCTATTGTGCTATCAAAAAGGAGTGCGTTATATGACAGCAAACATTTTTAATAATCTCTCTATGCATATAAAAAATCAAATTCAAAACATAAGATTATTTAGGGCCAAATTAAAGAAGTACCTAATTTCTCACGCCTTCTATTTTGTAGGTGAATTTATGACATTCAACAACACTACATGAATATATTTTCTGTCTTATATTAAGTATCGATACTAATCCCTTGTTTTGTACTAGTATATTGTAAAACTCTTGTGTACATATATATTTCAACTAGATTGTGACTATAATTAAGACTTTGTATAATACTATTAAGATTCTTTTGATATGTTCCATATTCTAACTGTGAAGCGATGCATGAGTACCATGGAATATAAATAAATATAATAGAATACAATATAATACAATGCATTCCATTATTAGAACATGAATTTTCAAACAATTTGAAGTTTTGCACAACATGTAAGACTTCACTGACAAAAACGTAAATTCTTATATTTTCTAGGAGCATCAAAATTACATAATATTAAATTAGTAACGTTTTGACCCAAAACATAAAGATGTAGTGACCCAATGAGGTTGAAACATCCCCTGTCACTTTTTTTTTTAAAGTATGATCAGCCGTTAAGATATGTATTCACGTATGTTATATACTATGTAACTATATAGCTTAAACTAAAGATTTAATTTACACACACACATTCGGTCTGGGTAGCGCAGTCGGTATATTGCTGGCCTTCTGTGCTCGAGGTTGCGGGTTCGATCCCGGCCCAGGTCGATAACGTTTAAGTGTACTTAAATGCGACAGGCTTGTGTCAGTAGATTTACTGGCATATAAAAGAACTCGTGCGGGACAAAATTCCGGTACACCGGCGACGCTGATATAACCTCGGCAGTTGCAAGCTTTGTTAAATGAAACATAATTGAATCTGAATTTAATTAATTTACACATTGTGTGTTTTATATATATATATATATATATATATAAAACCAGGTATAAATGTACTTATGTGTATACTTTTTATTAATGTAACATTATTATGTACACGAACCGTAGAAACATAGCCACTGACAGGAGGTGGTGTGTTGTGGGAGGTATATTGATAGTGTAATTCTGAGAATCCCTGGTATCTGCTATGCAGTAATTTTTTCTACTTGTTAGGAACTGCCTGTCTCCCACATTTCCAATTAATGCTTCGCTGAAACATATCAAGTACGTAGGCACCAGGATCAAAACATCCATGACAGGCAATATCACTGCGAACCGTGTGTAAAGATTATAATGTGATAGCTAGAGATGTACTATGTGATTCTGGGAGCTCTCACAGAGGGAAAGATGAAATAGGCGGGCCGTGCTCTACGCAACGGCAAACATGCGCAGCTTCACGGTGATAAAGAAATTATGAACGTAGATTCGAAACTATAATATTGATATACAGGCTGAACCATAAGTAATGTCATGAATTTCAGGAGGTTATTCTTTGAGGTATTTGAAACAAAAAAAGTTTTCTGATTAATTTTATAACTTCTTCACTCTGTTAACATTCTGAAATTTCCTGGCTGACTAGTTTCGAAGTGATATTCTTCATTGTCCGAAGTCTAGTGAAGATCTCGCGCTGTCTTCTGGTTTCTTGTTGTGATGGGATGTGTTCATTATTGTGTCGAAGAGGGTGTGTGTTTTGAAATTGAGTTGAGTGTTCAGGATGTGCTGGGGGTGTGTTTTTGTATGTTTGTAAATTTCATATTGTTCTAGAGTGTTAAGTTTGTCTTTTTTTTAGCTGTATGTGTAGTATTTTCATGTCAATGTCTATGTTGCTGTAGTTGTGATTGGAGTTTGTGATGTAGTCTGCGTAGGTTGAATTGTTGTGTAGTTTGATTATGGCTATGATATGTTCCTTGTAACGTGTTTGGAATGATCTTCCAGTCTGTCTAGTATAGAAGTAATTGCAACTATTGCATGATACTACACAACAATTCAACCTACGCAGAACACATCACAAACTCCAGTCACAACTACAACAACATAGACACTGACATGAAAATACTACACATCCAGCCAAAAAAAAACCATAAACTTAACATTATAGAACAATATGAAATTTACAAAAACACACCCCCAGCACATCATGAACACTCAACTCAATTTCAAAACACACACCTTTTTTGGGAGGTCTTGCATCGATGCAGTCTTTACAATAAAACAGATTGTAGAAAAGCATAAATAATTCAGTTTTCCGACTTATTTATTGTTCTTAGATTACGAGAAGGCGTATGACAGAGTCCTACGACAAAAACTGTGGAGCATCTTGGATGAATATAATTTACCCCCCAACTTCGTAAATGCTACTAAATCGCTACATGATTCAACCAGTATTATTCGTATGGTTACCAAAAATGGAAAGCCCCTCGTGGTAAATCAAGGCCTAGGAGAGGAATGTGGGTTATCACCCTTGCTATTTGATTTATACAGCAATAAAATACTACATGATTTGCAAATGACGAGTCCGAATGGCATATATTTGGGCAATAATAATTACATAACTACAGTCTTGTTTGCAGATGGCCAGGTCTTAATGGCAAACTCTGAAGACAGCCTACGGACAAACGCTACTACATTAGATAGAATATTACAGATGTATAATATGAAAATTTCTACTAGAAAGACAAAATCAATGGTCATGCATGGAAAGAATCAACGAAGAGTTAAAATAATGATAGACTTGGAAATAATAGAAAAAGTTCATGCATTTAAGTATCTTGGCTGTACTATTTCAGCATTTACATTTCATGCTGATCTAGAAGAAAATGTCCAGAAATACATTAAATTAAATAGATGTATAAATAGGTATTTCGGAAAGAATATGAGGCAAGATCTAAAAATCAGGATGTATAACATTATATCAAAACCGGCCCATCGCTATGGAAGTGAAACTTGGGTGCTAAGACAACAAGATCGAAAAAGAATAGAAGTATCACAAATGAGGTTCCTAAGGCACACCCTGGGAGTCACAGTAAGGAATAGAATGAGAAGCGAAGACATACGGAAAGAATTTAAAACAAGAAATATGGTCGGAGAAATTCAAACATATCTACAAAAATGGTATATGCACGTACAACGGATGCCCCCTGATCGTTTCCCGCGGCAAGCATGTTTTATCAACCCCAAGGCAGACGATATATTGGTCGGCCACAAACAAGATGGACTTCGCAATTCCATTAGACTCGGAACGGGATCTACTCATCCTTGATAGGAAGAAGAAGACACCTTTTTGACACACTCCACCAGAACAGGAAACCAAAAGATAGCGGGGGACCTTCACTAGGCTTTGGACAATGAATAATATCTTTTCGAAACTAGTCAGCCAGGTGATTTCCTAATGTTAACACAGTAAGGAAGTTATAAAGTTAATCAGTGATTATATAAGTGTTAAAATTGTATAGGTATAGAGCAATGAAGAAAAACAAGTTAATACAATTTTTCTCATTTTTGTTTCCTTTTCGTGAAAAAAAGGTCTTATTAAACATTTCATAGCGTCTTTTGAGGAAGCCATTGTTTTGATTTCCAATATGCTCAGTCAATTTAAGAGAACAGTGTGTTATGATAACAATTATTGATTAAAAGAATTTTGGTTTTGTCCGTTAAATGTGCAGAAATTTGATCCGAACGAATGTAACTTTTTGTTTTGCAAAGGAATTTTAAAATCCATTAATTCGCCTTGACACAGCGTGTGTTTGTACTTGGTGTAGCACAAAAGTAAATAAAAAAATGGAATTTATCTATTCGCACACTCCTGTCTAATTCGCGATAGGTAGCAGAACGGAGAAAGTTTCGTAAAGAATGGGTTGGATGCCGCAGCATGTAATTTAATCTGAACGAGAGTTTGATGGGCGCGATATTAAACCGTGTTGTGTAAATAAGCAGCTGTGTCTGGCGGAACCAATATTAACAGAACTGAAACAGCAGAACGCCGATTGCTTACAGCTGTATGCTCCAGGAAATTGAGAGCAGCGCCTAGCAAGAGCCAGGGGCAAGAGAACTAGCAAGGGACCAGGAGGATTGCGTGGCATGAACGCAAAATGTCGCACATGACGGATTGTAAGCTCTGGGACGTGACGGATGAGTGCCTCATTTAACATCTTGTTTGATGACATTAGAGTCATTACTTCAGTTATTCAATGATACGATAAAGTATTACACAAATTTCCCTGCAATGAATGAGCTTCGACACATGTCACTCAGGCGGTCTGAATTCGAGTGCCTGTCGGACTTTGAAGTTTTCTTTGAAAAGCCAATTATTGTGATATCTGTGGCGGTTTTTCTCGGTGTTCTCCTGTTTTCTCGCTTTATAGTCCGGATCACCTCACTTAATACCCTAAGATTAAAACCTAACTATCCTTTCCTTATTACTACATATGCTAGCGGATTATAGTGATTTTCTAGCTCTCGGATTACCAAGTTCGTTTCGAATTTCGGGTACTGACAAATACTACATCTAGCAGTTATTTTCTAACTGTTCTATTGGCAACAACAATTTCGGTTTGCAGTAAAGAAAACTGATGAAAATGCAAGCAAGTAAATATATTTTTAGATTAGATCTCATGAATCGAAAACCGTTTAGTCAAAGCAATGAATTTCATGTTGCCAGACAAAATAGATTTTAATATTAGATCATACTAATCCTAATAACCAACATAATATGCGAGAAGTCCAGGAGGAAAATTACTATATCATAAATTATAGAACCATTTAGGAAACACCTCGAAATATAAAGATGAGATGTGGTAAATAAACTAGACATTGTTATTCTTAATGCTGTATTATTATTATTATTATTATTATTATTAGTCTATTATTATTATTATTATTATTATTATTATTATTATTATTATTATTATTATTATTAACGATTAGGGAAAACACGGGAATTTTACTGGAAGCAAGTAAAGAGAGAGGTTTGGAAGTAAATCTCGAAAAGACAAAGTATATGATTATGTCTCGTGACCAGAATATTGTACGAAATGGAAATATAAAAATTTGAAATTTATCTTTTGAAGAAGTGGAGAAGTTCAAATATCTTGGAGCAACAGTAACAAATATTAATGATACTCGGGAGGAAATTAAACACAGAATAAATGTGGGAAATGCCTGTTATTATTCGGTTGAGAAGCTTTTATCATCTAGTCTGCTGTCAAAAAATCTGAAAGAATTTATAAAACAGTTATATTATCGGTTGTTCTTTATGGTTATGAAACTTGGACTCTCACTTTGAGAGAGGAACATAGGTTAAGGGTGTTTGAGAATAAGGTGCTTAGGAAAATATTTGGGGCTAAGACGGATGAAGTTACAGGAGAACGGAGAAAGTTACACAACGCAGAACTGCACGCATTGTATTCTTCACCTGACATAATTAGGAACATTAAATCCAGACGTTTGAGATGGGCAGGGCATGTAGCACGTATGGGCGAATCCAGAAATGCATATAGAGTGTTAGTTGGGAGGTCGAAGGGAAAAAGACCTTTGGGGAGGCCGAGACGTTGATGGGAAGATAATATTAAAATGGATTTGAGGGAGGTGGGATATGATGATAGAGAATGGATTAATTTTGTTCAGGATAGGGACCAATGGCGGGCTTATGTGAGGGCGGCAATGAAGCTCCGTGTTCCTTAAAAGCCAGTAAATAAGTATTATTATTATTATTATTATTATTATTATTATTATTATTATTATTTCAGTGCCTAGCATTGTGATTTTACCCTCTTTGGTAATATCTGGTGTTACTTGGCAACACTGAAGAGACGGCCAAATTAGATTTTTAGGAACTACACTTACGTGATCCTTACTATACATCATTTAGTCCGATCTCCAGTTCGTTATCATTCCACAGCATTCTTCGATCACCTGCTAGGAACTTATGAAGGGGCTGACCTAGGGACGAGTGGTGTTGCCTGCTTGAAACTGTATACTTAGCGAACCTTAGTGTAGTCAGCTAATGCGGATTGGGAAAGCATCTAACTGGTGCTTAAGCGCAATAGATCTACTGGCTCGCAATGCTTGTTAGTAGAAAAAATTAGAAAATTATGACAAATTGAGGATTTGGTGATGAAATGAGATAAATCATATTTAACTCATATAAGGAAGTATTATTTTTGTAGAATATTTTCATGCTCTACAAAATTAAATGCAAGTGTCATCATCATTAGATGTCGTGGATTAGGCCTCTTGACCTGTTCCACTTTACATTGAAAACTGATCCATCCATAGCTTCTTCGGCCGTCTAATATCTTATTTCAAAATAAGTTTGTAATTAAATTAAATAATTTATGGACGGCGCTCATCCTGTCGGATCTCGGCCACTTAGACACTCGTAATGAGTGCACCTCTGCACATTAGTGTGTTGGACATTGTGCCACTGTCACACATCTGTGACACAGTGCATGAGAGTTGGCCATTAAAAGGAAACTAAGAGGTGGAACTTAAATTGAGAGGATTCAATCCGGAATCGGAACTGGAATCCGGTGTGGCTTAGTGGATAAAGCGTCAGCACGTAGAGCTGAAAACCCGGGTTCGAGTCCCGGTGCCGGAGAGAATTTTTCTCCGCTGCACCCATCGTTTCTCATATGGTAATGCAGAATTCCTACACGGAAATGTCATACGTACTTCGGTACATCGCAGTAATCTGCATTTTAAAGCTTTATGTTAATGTGAAAAATCAAAGGATCGCTGACATTATTCCAAATTCTGTAATGATGTTTTATATATACTATAAGTTTCAAATTAGATTGTGTTAATTGGATTTTTCACAGCAAAATGAAGCTTTAAAATTCAGATCTCTCAAAACTTTAAATGTTGAGTTATTTCCCTTTTGAATTTAGCCGTTCCAATACATACATACATACATACATACATACATACATACATACATACATACATACATACATACATACACACATACACATACATAGGCCTACATATATACACACATACTCTACCTTTGAGGAATAGTAATGAAAAATGCGGCTATTAATACTTTTCTCCAACCAGGAGATTAACCGTGAAAGGAATGTGCTTACTATTGCGTCATCTATTGGAGCGAAGTAGATAGATAATATTACCGTTATAACGTCAGTTTGAAAAACATGCGCTCTCCTGCATATGTTATTTCCTGTATGGAGGGATTAAGATACTAGGAGATTAACCGTGATCTAATTTTGTAACTAGTTTGTATCAGTGTTATCTTTGTGCTTTGAGAGTTAGCCAGTGGAGATGTGTGTACCACGTATGTGACCTTATGACATCTTAACATCAACATTCATTCACAGCATTACCCCGTTGCGTCTCATTCCCCTGATACTTTCTCCTGGTTGGAGTACAGCACTGTTACTGCTGCTGCTACTACTACTACTACTACTACTACTACTACTACTACTACTATTACGTAATTACTTACAAATGGCTTTTAAGGTACCCGGAGGTTCATTGACGCTCTCACATAAGCCCCCGTCATTGGTCCCTATCCTGAGTTAAATTAATCCAGTTCTTATAGGCATCCAACAAACAAACCTCAGTGCGCAGAAACCAGCGGGCGTAACTGTCTCGTGAAGATGACGTATGCTCCCTTTCCCAGCATGCTCTCCGTCTCCAATCACACCACTGACACTATGCGCATGCGCACGTATTATCTTCTTGGTGCTGAACTGTATACGTGTTATTGCTACAGAGTCAGGGAGTCGCATAGTGTTTTATATTAAATATTAATTTAATTTATTTTAAATATTTAACATTTAAATATGAGGACAGTTGCAGTGAAGATAGATGCCGATTGTGACTTAGAAAGAGACGATGTTGACAATGTTATATTCACTTAATTGGCTATTGTTACAGTAGCTCTTTGAGTGCACATGTCCGCCACAGTAGCCGTTATAGCTATACCAATAGGCGCTTATTAAAGAACCTGCCTACTGCAGGGGGGTAAGAGGGGTATAGCATGCGCGGCGCGAGGAGTCTGAGCTGAGTTTTGCTTGTAGGATACCTATAGCATCATACTATTAATAACTACATTGTTGGTAGAATGGATAGTTGGATACCTGTAATACAGATCGGGCTCTGTAATATGTGATGAACGCCTAGTTCCGACTTTTGCCACCAGTGGCAATAAAATTCGATAACAACTAATTCAATAGTCTGTCGATAGTATACAATGAGTTAGGGGTCTTCTAAAGAAAATGTTTATTATACATACCAGTATTAAGAATTTTCCTCGATAAACTACATACGAAATGTGAAAAGATTCCACATTGAGACTATAGACAGACGGACGGACGGATGGATGGATGGATGGATGGATGGATGGAAGGATGGAAGGAAGAAGAAAGACAAATCCACACTTAATTCTGCCACACATACGGGTCAATTATGGTGCCTCTAAGTTTAATTTTGAAGAGGACGAACCATAACAGGTAAATTTTAATAACGCTCTCTATTTCACGGACAGGATTCTTTTATTTGCCGTGAACTTATGACATATGCCTATCTGCTTTATTTCTCTTTCGAATAAAAGCATTCCGAAAATTTATCATCCCCCACGTTTGGGATTTTAATTCTTCACAAGAACATGTAACCAATATCTATTCGAAGTATAGCGGAACATTCTGTAAACATAAGCCTGTTTATATTATCTCATTTACATTTTAGACAACTTTTTTGTATGTATTTGAAATTAAATTTATAATTTGTGGCTGCTGTATCCATTTTTAACTCCCAAATTTTTACAATGCCGATTTTTAAGAAGGGGTATTATATATTATAACCAGACTGCTTTCAAGGCAATGGAGACAATATGGCGGAATGCTAAGCTACATGTAAAACACTGACGAGTATGTATTTGACATACGTCTCTTCTTCAGTAATGGAATCGAAAAATTGAAAAAAGAAGAAAACTTGAGACATGAGGTCCTGAGCCAAGTGGATACAGAGGCTAAGGAAAAGAACATGGAGGAACACTGATAAATAGTGACGGAGGGGGATTCGAGAGAGGAAGACATTATTACGAAACGTTACACGCGGAACGAAATTCAGTAGAAAGAAATAAAAGACAACATACGCAGTTAACAAACAGAAGCGGACAGGAACAGGAGACTAAAATGATTAAATAATTCACCGGACGTCTAAAAAGAAGATAGAAAAACAGCGGATAGAATATCATCTCCGCTCTAAATTCTATGATGGTATAAGTGTTCCGAGGAGGATGTTGACGGAGGAGGGCGGACGTTCCGCAAAAAGAAGGAAATCGCTCAGCTCCAGTACAAAACACTGAGAGTAAAATAAAAACGAGACAAGTGCGAGATAGAGGAAAGTTTGAAGTCTGTGTATCTCATACGCAGAGACAAAGGCTGTTCTCGTGGTGTTAACCACAGTTGGTTGAGTTTGAGTAATGTTCCTGCAGGACTCCTTCCTACGACTGCCTGACGGTTTTATACTGATGCAAAATATTACTCCCTCTCTATTCCACTCCCCTTCTCGGTCTCGACGTCACCTTTCCGCCATTTTATACACTAATGTCATTACGTGCAACATCGGCACAACTGGTGCATACATTTCTGCAGACTGCTGGTGTTACATATCTATGTGGTTTGCTTTATTCTAGAATTCAAAGTGAGTTTAAATGTAAAATAAGACTTAGGTCTTAAGTGCCGTTCAGTCGAAGAACTCTTAACCTGTTTCTTGAGTGGACATCATTTTTGTGCCCTCCCGGTAATCAATCTCAATTTACGTTCCTTACGCTTAGAACATTCATTCTTATGATCTGAGAGTCATAGTTAGTTTTCTTCCTATTTTTCCTTTGATTGGATTTTGCACTAATCTTCAGTATCTTGTTCTTCACATAGTCTCTTTTTACTTCAACGGGTATTGCTTTACTGCTTTTGTACCGGATTATAGCCTACAACAGGCTATCGCCTTTTCGTGCCCACCATCCAAAGTCTTTTATCTTGTGCATCTTGAATTTTCAGACCCCTAGTTTCCATATTCTTCAGTATATTTTCCATTCAAGTTTATTTAGTCTTTCCTTTCTCCTTTTTCTTGATGGATTTCATTAAATATAAATTTTAGGTCATATTTTCTCCGACATTCTGTAAAAACTCCAAACCAGTTTAACTGTTTTCTTTAAATTCTACTTAGGCCAATTATGTTTTCCTTGGCTTTAGTATTTTCCCTAGTATCTCCATTTGCGACCTGTTCCAATCTAGAAATTCTTCCACTTCTTCGCTAGTACTTCATTTTTACTGTCATGATTTTCCTATTTAAGTCTGTATATAATATCCAAATTTCACTTCCATATCACAAAATAGATATTTACTTTTTCTACTTTTACTTTTCTTACTTTACTTTTTTTTTACTTTCCTTTTTTTTTTACTTTTACTTTTCTTTATATGTTTCTCGCTTCAAATTTATTTTAGACAAATTTATTTTAGACAATACCGGTATGAATTTTTTTGTTGTGTTCCACTTTATGCTTTTACTTCTTGTTATCCTACTGCATCAATTTTATTTATAATTTCCCCTAAATATAAAGAATAATCAGTCTGCTTTATTGCTGCTCCTGTATCCAATAACAAAATCTATTTTTCGGTGCTATTCATTACGAAATACTCTGATTTTTTCGTAAGTTAACTGTTAGGCCCCATGATTCGTATATAAGTTACATATGTTTCAATTCGTTTACAATTAATCGTAAAACAAAATAATCAAATCCAATTATTATCTTGTTATCTGCTTAATTAAGGGTACACAGATATTGATTTCCTATTGGTATTCTTATTACCTTGACAACTTTGTTTCCAATCCTTTAAAAAACTTTTATGTGAATATTAAAAGAAGTAGGTGAGATACTGTATCCTTCATCTTAAAATATTTATAGGGTCTATTCTTAGTGCGAAACATTTTCCTTGGCTTATAATTCAGTCTGTTCCACTCCAAGGTAGACCCGTTAGTTTAAAGAAAGTACAAGTACAAAAAAGTACAAAAGTGCCATAAGATTGCCATAGTAGGTGCTGAAAATGTCCTACTTGAAGGTTGAAATCCTTGAAATATCTATAACAGGAAATTGTTATCGGGGCTCCCATCGAGTGGGACACCCGGTATTATAGGCCTTTAAAGTGTCTCTAATTCCAAGTCATTTTATATTTATTCTAGGTGGTCAATACTTCTGTGCTTTCAGGTGCATGGATTGAACCTTTCCCACTCTACAGATTATTTTGGTGTCTGTGTTACATAATATTAGGGGCAGTGGATGTGATTAATTGAAACAATGTTTAATGTAGGAAACAATGTCTGAAAACTTTTCCTTTGGAAGTTATAACCCTTAATGTGTGTAGTGAGTTTATTTTCTGTACTATCATATTGGTAAACTACAGCTGTTCATTCTAAAGCGATTAAATATCCATGATAAATCTTATTTTTTCTTCAAAGTAAACATTTACGTCGCCTTGGTGATGTACTCTATGTCAACGTTAGGCGTACGCGAATCCTGTGCAGGACATTGTTTACGGTGTGCATTACGAGTCAGTAGATTGAAAAGAAAGAAATTTTGCAAGCTTTGATCAGTCAAAATATTATTCACGATGCCAGCAAGCTGATGCCATATTTCTGAGAATTCACCAACGCTTGCAGGAAACATATAGTGTGCAACTACATTTCACAAACATGAATGGCTGCATTGAATAAACTCAAGGCTTGTAATTACCAAATGTAACGTTTCCAGACATGGGTTGCTATGTAATAATTGTTCGTATTGATCACCTCTACCATCCATAAAAGTTTGTAAGAAAGTCACTGAAGTAGCCTGTGAATGTAACTATGTGAGAACAGAGAGAGAGAGAGAGAGAGAGAGAGAGAACGAGAGATGGACACACATACAGAAGGAGAGACATCAGTAAAAATGTATTGCTTGATTCTTTGATCCCTTTATCTCATTCTGCTCACTTTCGCCTCACTCTTTGACTGTTTTACTTACATTTTTATTTTCTCTCTCTCTTTCTCTCTCTCCCTCCCTCCCTCTCTCTCTCCATATATGTTTTCAGTTTTATTTCATCTTGTCACTTCATCATACAAGTTTTTTTCCTTGTACGGGGAAGGGGCCCGAAATCTATCACCGCACGTACCATCTGTCGATTCATCCAAGTAGACTTAAGGTTCTGGTGAAATCACACTAGGGTGCTCTTTCGCCCTTCCGAAAGCATACTACGCCTTCTCAGATATGTCATCTGTACCAACGACTTAGAAGATAGAATATAGAGTGAACATTGCGCCGCCATGTTTGAAGAAAATTGAAAGAGCGTCCACCATTAAAATAAGCGCCTAAAACAAAGTGGATGTGACAATAAGTAAGGTTGGAGTCGAGAAGCAGTCAAAATTTCGTTTGCATCAATTAGTTAAATTGAAGTGGAAAAACCTATAGTGTTTCGTCAAAAATTTGACTTATGTGCTAGTAACTTAATCTAAAATAAAGAACTTATGTACGCTAAATTTAAAACATTTGACAATTCCTAGAAGGAAAGCTTAAAAAAATAACCGGAACAAAATTGTCATGTACAGTTACCCTGAAAAAGAATGAGACGATTCTTGGTCGTCGGAAGTTAAAGTTCTACAGCGCGGTTCACTCGATATCGACGTAGGGATACATAACATGACAGATAGTACAAGAATTGTTACAAGGACCACAACAAGGACAAGGACCAGAATAAGGATCACGAAGAAGACTGCCGTTTAAGGCCAGGATTTCACAACATAGCTCGAGTCCCAAAATATCATTGCTTCACTGTACCGAATGGCAAATGCCTGCTAAGGGATCTACATTCTGGACTGCTGCTATCACTGTCTTGTCTCGGTAGCTCATATAGTAGCGTGCCGGTTCCATTGTATAACCGAAACGTCTCGTGTTCGATCCCAGGTAAAACTTTTTTTTTATTGAGGTGTAATTAATTTGTTCAGAGTTCCTCGACTGTCTAATTTGTCGAAAAATATGGAATAATTTATGCCCAATTTCTGGGTCTTACAAGTGGGCTGAACCTCGTCAAAAAAAATTAATCTTACTTGGAAGTTAAAAGTATTCTTCCTCAAACAAAAATCATAAGAAACAAAAAGAGACCTGTTAACTTAAAATCTTGTCCACATGCCATCAGCTTCTATTACAGCTCTAAGTCGATCCGGCATGGATGTCACGAGATTGTGGAATAAGTTCTGATCCCCGGCGAGATCTTCCCAGGTGTCAACAACTTGATCCCACAATCCGTCTCGATTTCGAGGGCGTCGGTGGGCATAGGTGGCTATCCTTCTCTTTTTCAATTCCGCCCATAAATTTTCGATGACATTCTAATCAGGTGACTTCGGAGGCCAATTAATGATTTCGATCTCGGGTCTCCTTTGAAACCATCTTTGAATGCTTGCAGCATAGTGCACGGGATGGTTATCCTGCTGGAACAGCAATGTTCCTTCGGGAAAACGTTCTCGGGCGGAGGGAAGGAATATATTTTCCAGAATGTACTCGTAAGTTTCCGCATTAAACCGGCCATCGATGCGTTCTATAACGCCAGGTCCATCGTAAGACATCCACCCCCAACACGATATGCTAAAACGTCCCGATCTTTCACGTCGGTGCACATAGCGCTGGTCATGTCGGAGACCATCCTCACGATAGACACGGACAGGACCTTCGTAATCACTCGAGATGGTTGTTTCGTCGGAGAAAATTACATTTCTCCAATCGAAATCCACTCGATTGGTAGCGAAGGCAAGACGGTCGACAGCTTGTGCTCCCCCCAATATTTCCATTTGCGCAGCCCTCCGGCTCCTAATACCGCGGTTCCTCAACCTGCTGATCACAGTCTGTGAAGAGCCGGGAAAGTTAGATGCTGCTCTTATTTCGTTAGCAGTCAGAAAGGGGTCCTGTCGAACTGTCTCGAATAAAAGAGCATCCTCTTCCAATGAAGAAATCCGCGGACGCCCAGGAATAGGGCGATTTTCGACCTCCCCAAAATTTTGGTAACGATGAACCCATCTCGCGGCTGTACTTCCAGGAACACCGACCAAACGGCCAGCAGATCTAGCCCCATATCCAGCCTCAACTAGAGCTATAACTCGCTGTCTCATGTCACGTCGGTTCGCCATTACGATGAGAAATGAGAGATGACGATAATACTTTAGTGTAGACAATGACTATTTAACGTGATATAGAATTATTGAAATAAGAGGCATCTTGCATAGTAAGAGTTAATAAATCAACCCTAAATTAAATATCTAAATAACAGGATATAACAGGAAGTCCAATTGTTGCGAAACTAATCAAATTAAATCTAATTACATTAAATAAACAATCCCCAAGTTATGCCACCACATTGCTACAGCTAAATTGTATGTTATTAACATAAGCATTGAATAGGTCCGTGGTTGTGCGTTGGACGACAAAACCAAACATCGAAAGTTCGAATCTTGCCGAGGAATGTAACTTCTTGCTTTTTATAATGTAAATCAGACTTATAACTACAATCATTCATATTTCTTACATTATTTATTAATATTTATAGCCAACATTGAATTTGTAAAGAAAAGACTTTAGAAATCTCATATGGAATTTGTGATCTGTAGTGACATAAACATAGATTATCTCTCGGAACTTTTCCGTAAAAGTAAATTAAATTCACTCCTTGAAACTGGAAACCTTATTCGTAGGGTCATTTTCCCATAGCATACAAGCTGAAGTAACACAGCCATTGATAAACGTTTTGTACACAGAATTACACTGAATTCCTATTCGACAGAACCTATAATCAATGGCTTGTCTGACCATGATAAACAAATCCTTTGTAAATCAAGATTTCAGGTATAACTCCCTGTAAAGTTGATTTGATTGATTTTTCCCTCGAAATTATTCAAATCCTATGTGTTTCCGATGTCACTGAACAATTTCAAAATATTAATTTAAAAACTAAGAAAGGATCGTAATTGCTGTATCTAGTGATTATTTACATTTATGTCTACAAAATGAATCTTGGAAAAACATATATGATACTGGTACTACTGATATAAAGAGTTAATATATTGAATTTTTCACTTAATTTCATAATCACTTCAGTGGATGTTCTCCACTCAATGTTGTGAAAAAATTCAAAAGTTAAAACATGTAGATAACGCAAGGACTTCAAAATCTCATGTATTAAAAAGAAGAATCTATATGTAATGAGTTGCAATGTAATGATCTTCATGTTCTTAAATACTGCAAGAAGTACAGTGTAATTTATCAAAAATTATGAAAGAGGGAAATAGAATATATTTGAGTAGAAAAGTACAAAATTCAGATAATGCAATTAAACCTATTCATAATATTATTAAATTTAAACTTGTAGACATCCTAAGAAAGAAAATATTTTTTCATTAAAACCAATGATTATAAAGTAGAGGATCCCAAATCTATTGCAGATTCTTTTAACGTATTATAGTATATAGTAGAGAAATATTATTGACAACTTAAACATTCAAGATTTTGCAAAAGATACTGCAATTGGTTACTTAACAGATGTATTTAATAATTATTATTAATATATGTAATTAGTCAATAACTACAACAGTGCTTATACATTCAATCATAACATGAAAAAAATTGAATGCAAACACGTAGATAAAATAGTTAAAATTAACTGCAGGGGTGAGAATGAAATAATCCAAAGCCATACTTTTAACAAAAATTGTTTTTTGCGAGTGCATTTCTTACACATATAGGAAAGCTATTAATAAATTATTGTAATAATTACTCAACAAATGACATAGCCTAAGGACTCTAAGCCTTTGTAAAAGTTTGTCTATTATTATATATATTTTTTAATTTCATTTTAATTGTTAGTTTTTAATATATATGCATTTACATTGTATATATGTGTGTGTATAAATGCATTCATTAGATTAACGTTTATAATATTATAACTTGTAATTTTTATTGTTTGCGATCATTAACACTTAATCTCAGGACTTTGTAAAACTATATTTCAACGTGACTTAGCTGTTTCAACGTTATTTAGACAAAAAAAAATTGTTGTCTAGACTAAGAATCGAACTCGCACTCTTCTACACAACACGCAGAAGTCTTACCGTCTGAGCTATGGAAACGACATGAAGGCTTTTCTTTCTGTGCGGAGTGTCGATCTAGTCATGAAGGTCCATTGTCGATTTAACTACACGATTTATGTATATATTTATCTTTTATTTACGTAATATTATCATATTTTTTTCAGTTTTTTAATTGAATTTCGGAACGATGCTAGTAACAAACCAAATAGCCTGAATTTAAGTAACTCAATATTCGTTATCTTGTGTATCGGTGCTCTGGTCTCCGATCATGCGCAGTGTCTTACATCTGAGACTTAGGAATATTCAATCGTCTCATCCTTTTCCAGGGAAACTGTACGTACGACAAGAGTTCCAGCAAATATACTGAAGAAAATGTTAATATTCGTAAGTTTTTTAAAATACAATCTGTAAGACTGACTATAAAATGAACTAGTATGATTCGGATGATTTTATTAAATTGTTTACGCGTTGCAAAACTATTTATTACACCATAAAATATTATAGAATGAAAGTAGGCCCTAACTGTAGTAAACAGTCTTTACCTCTAAGCTTGTAACTTGAGTAAAACATTACTAAACACACTTTTAGTTTTATTGTTACAGTAGTGTTAATTTATTCAAATGTGAACGTCAGGCCAACAGCCGCCTGGTCTGTCTGGCTGCCACAGATTATTATTATTATTATTATTATTATTATTATTATAAATATTATTATTATTATTATTATTATTATTAGTGTATAATTATGTTCTTTCATTCCCCTCCAGTCAAAATACTAAAAACAATACGGCCTACCCGAGAGTTTTGCAGAATTTTGGATGTCAGTGTCGAAATATAAATTAAATATTTTATTGCTATTAGGTTTCAACTGGGTTTAAAAAGGAATTGTAGTGGTTTTACCCGTATTTAGTTTAAATCCATTACTAGTGAATCATTCATTTGATTTACCGTTTGTCTTGGAAATAGGCGACTTTTTATAAGCTGCAGCACATCGTCTTCTTCTGTAAACAGTAAAGACACAAGAAGTATCGTAAACACAAAAAGCTATGCTCGGAGGGACACAATTTGTCTCGTTTCATATTTATTACCCACTGTTTTACTAGTTCCTTTTTTTTTTCTAAGGCAATCTGCAAGAAAAAAATACTGAACACACGGTATATATGCCGGGCTTTGTTACACAGTTACGCAAGAAAAAAAATGCTGCTAATTAACAAAACTATTGACTTAAGTATATAAACTTTACATGAAGTATGATATATCATTTGTCTTTTTTCTTCTTATATTGCAGTTATATGCAGCACACACAAGAGGTGTATATATATATGTATATATATATATATATATGTTTTTATTAGCTCCTATCTCCGTATACACAACGTTGTAAGCAGACGAATTTATACAACGAAAGGCGCTTATTCCATTTCTGCCGTGTTTCGCGGCGGCACCGCTAAGAGCGCTGTACAAGGCAACTTGACCACTCTATAATCTCTCTTCTAACTCTTATCTGTACAATACTACATCATGCCGGCTCCTTTTCAATTAATATTATTGTAAGAGAGCCACAGTGAGCAAAGCGCTATATTATATTAAAAACGGAGAAAACAAGTGTTAAAGTTGAGTACCACAATTTAATGAAAAAAAAAAAGCAAGTAATACAGGGACATCGTTTTATTTTTACTTCAGTTTTTATTGTACCTGAGTTTTTTAATGTACTTCACTCCCACCCCTTCTACTAATGAAGTTCAACCGTCCTCCACACAGATCCAAGACCGCATATACAGTCATACTAGCCTTACGGTCATAGTAAATAGTACGTTCCAAAAATATGTTCGCGTTTTCCAGTGACGAGAACTTTCAATATTGAATCATTTTCGCACAGGTACTGTCGTCCATTTGCCTACGTCGTATCCCGGTTTCCCCCACCAGCTTTTATTCACCAGCTAGTGGCTGGGCTGTCTTAGCTGTTTTCTGAGAACATTAATATCTGTTAGGAATTGGACGTCTACGTAATATTATACAACTGTTTAAAAGAACTTAAATAGAAGGGCCTCGTTAAGTAATTAACTGTCACGTGATTTCCCCCCTTTCTACGACCCTACGACATAACCACTTGGACGGACAGTAGATAGTATGTCTGAGTAATTTTATCTTTTCGGATCGGGCGGAAGTGAAGTTTGAATTTACAGTGCGTAAGGTACTCTTTTATAGAGTAGGTACAGAATTATTTCAACGTGAGTTACTAGTAGCCTACGAAGGACGAAACTGGTAATTGGAATTAGGTACAATAGTCAATAGTGCGATAATATGCACATTAGAAGTGAAGCCTGTAACGAAATGAACGGCCACCATTTTAAAAAATGTGTTTAAATATCCATATTATGATTATTTTTCAATTTAACTTCATTCTCTATATTGTACGCTAATGTGCTGTAGACAGTATAATATACACTGTATAATGAATACGTCCACATGGACAGCTCAGTTCGTGAGTAAAAACACTCATTGTTAATACTGTGCTAAGTATATTTTGATTAAACAAAAACCTAATGAAAATTATCAAACTCAAAATCGCGATATTTCCTAGTTTACGTAAATGGATGAACTACTTTTCTTCCCTTCTATGCCTAGTAAAGTGATTAGTTTGTACAATACGCCAGTATCACCGAACTCCAGTCGTGGAAGAGGGTAGGAAAAGGCGTTGATCCAAAAGTATAACCAAGTTAATATTAAAAATTTTAGTAAAAATAAAATGATGTCCCTGTATAAAGTGTGCACATTAAACCTAAATGACATATCAGTCTTCATTAAGCTATGGCATTCACTTACCTTTAACCCTTACATTCTCCGTTTTTAATAAATGGCGCTTGCTCCACTATGGCTCTATGATAGACCTAACAGATATTAAAATGCAAAGTGAATGTGGAATGGTGAAGATGAACGGGAGGACACCGAGAAAAACTCTGTGCATTACAAATCCTACTTTGCCATCAACGGGATTCGAAGAACCCGGGTCCATAGTCATCAAAATCCACTGCCCTGTCAACTCCGCTGCCAGTGACAATGGAACAGAGACTCAGAAATTAACTAGAAACAGTAGAGCTGTAAATAATAAATGGAAAACTGTGGAGGAAAAGTTGCATTTGTTTAGAATAATAGCACAGTCTAGTATATATGGTCACGAAGCTCTATACGTAGTAAATATGCATCCATGGATAGTTGCTAACCACTAGGATCGCTAATATCGCCTCATTACATAAAATGCGAAATAATACCGGCACATTCTATTGTTCCTAGCACGCTCACAACTCAAGCTTCGTGACTGTATATATTAGATTGTGGTAATAGATAGAGTATTCCTTCAGGAGTGAGAAACGTAATGTAGATGTCAGCGTTGATTTGGAAATTTTAAATTCAACAAAATTTCAAATAAAATACAAAATAATGACATTTTGAATTGCCTAGCCGCTAGTTACTCTGCGAAGTTTGTGTGTAATAGGAAACTGTATGCCATTTACGTCATATAGGCCTAATTTATTTGCTTTTAAGTAAAAGCCTTGCATGTATGACGACTGCGGCATTTTGAGCAGTCAACAGAGAAGCCAGCAATCAAGTTGGGGAACCGCAGTACAAATACGCAGGCAGAAATGACACGATTGAAGGGAGTGGTTTATAATATGAAAGCCAGTACTTATATTAGAGGGTCACTTTTGTGACATAAATACCGCTGGCATATTCATAGGATATTCATGGCAAACATTTTAAACATATAAATCTTACTCTATCTGATATTGCAGCGAAACAATTTAGGACAATATCATCAGAATTAGGCTATGCTTTGGTTTTAATCAGATATTAGAACTAATAACTTACGGTTCACGTCTGTATTTATTTTTTTCCATCAAGAAATTGATACAAATATGGAAATAAAATGAACCTAATGGTGCACCGTATGCCAGCGAGTAGTCTGTAAATAACGTTGTATAATGTCTGAAAATTGACGTAATAAAATGTAATATTTTTTTAGTTGGTTATCTAGCTCGCTATGTCAACAACTATGTTGTTTAATTTTTTAATTGTTTATTTTACGACGCTTTATCAACTGCGATTTTTATCTATCGTCTGAGTCAGCGTTTCTCAAACTATGGTCCGCGGACCACCTGTGGTTCCCGAGGTCTGCTCTTGTTGTCCTTCAAAAAGTACAGAAGAAAACATAATATTCAAACGAATTGCGTGTCACGCTATAGCTGAAAATCTCAGAGTTTGGAAATGACACATGGCAACCACCTTTCACTTTTTCTCCCAGTACTGACATTTTACGAAATTTATTACCCAATCTGTATACTGAATTCCCACTCTACTCTCAGCAACAAAAGAGGGATTTAAAGCACTATGAACGTGGTGTTTCTCGCCATCTTTTCTCTGCACATCAGCTGATGACATGTGGCTAAGTACATTGGCATATCTTCCAGATGTATTCTCAAAACTAAACGAACTAAATCTCTCTTTACAAGGTAATTCTTTGACAGTTCTCAATGCGCATGAGAAAATAGTCTTTGAGAGGAAACTTGGTTTGTGGGTCAATTCCGTAAAACAGAGGATTTTTTCACTATTTGCAACCCTAGAGTTTTTTGGTTGAAAATGATTTCGTTATTGGAACAGAATTATGCAATGACACACTGACATGTTCTCATCTCGAAACTCTAAGGTCATAATTTGAAACTTATTTTCAAACTTAATATGACGAATTTTCATGGCTTCGTGACCCTTTTCATTGCGATATTGAAAATAACAAACTTTCATTGAGTGAAAGAGAACAGTTAATTGAACTCTCGAATGACACTGGACTTAAAATGAAGTTTCAAGTGGAATATATGGTTAATTTCTGGACCTTATCACAAGTGAAAAGAGAATATAGTGAACTGTACAATGGTGCTTTACAGATTATAATTCAGTTTACTTTTACGTATCTTTGTGAGAAAGGGGTTTCATCACTAACTCTAATAAAAACAAAGTACCGAAATCGACTCGATGTATGTGACGATCTCCGATTTAAGCTTACCAGCATACATCCAAATACAGAACAACTGTGAAAGAATCGACAGGCTTATCCATCTCATCAATGTCAGTATTTATTTATTTTGTTTAGTTAATAAGTTATAGATTAGCCAAACTCTAATAGCCTTGATTTATTAAAAAAAAAATTTTTTTTCTATTAACATTAATTTAATTAGTTAATACTAATATAAAATTTAATGAATTAAATTAATTTTAATTAATTTTGTTTTAAAATATAAATATACTGGTATTAAATTATGCTACAAAAATGATAAATTTGCTTTCGAAGGGAACAAGAGTAAGGTGGTCCGCGGAACTGTTCTGACTTAAAAATGTGGTCCCCACTTCAAAAAAGTTTGAGAAAAGCTGGTCTGAGTGGTATGGAAGTGATAATGCCAGCGAAATGAGTCCAGGATCCAACGCCGCGCCGTAAGTTACCAGCATTTAGGCCCATTCTTAATATTTTGAAGGAAGGAATACCCTGGAAGAAATGTCAACTAGGTAACGTGTCCCAACTAGGAGTTGAAACCGTGCCATCTTACTTCACTGTCAGACACGCCGCTAACCGTTACTACACAGCGGTGTATACTGTTATTTAGCTTCGATGGAATTGATAATACTGACATTATTATTAAACACATACCCGGAGAAATCATTTAACATGCCTTTATACCCGAATACAACGACGATCACTTCCTCGATTGCAAACAAGAACATTATCTATAATTCCGAAATTGACACATATAGTTTAATTGACTATTACACTTTTACTACATCATATTACTTTTGATCAATAAAACACAACGAAAGGACGTGTTTCAACCATTCATTGTTGTTCATCGCTACAATTTTATCACCTCTCTAGCAGTTGTTTCTTTTTTGCCAGCATTTCAAAATGCAAATTCTTCATAGTGTACTATAGAACATAATTTTCGATTGTCATTTGTTTCCCGCATAAGTAGTCAACTTCTTTCAAACGTTTTGGTGAAGCTAACATTAGTGAAATACAATTTTAGTAAGTACATTAATACCCATTTTATTGCATTAGAGTACTTTATTTCTTTAATTAAAATGTATCTCAGTGAAACTTACAGCAGAGGCCGTATAGGCCAGTTTCTATCTGATGCTTTTCCAATTCACTGCGGTCTAAAGCAAGGAGATGCACTATCACCTTTACTTTTTAACTTCGCTCTAGAATATACCATTAGGAAAGTTCAGGATAACAGGCAGGGTTTGGAATTGAGCGGGTTACATCCGTGTCTTGTCTATGCAGATAACATGAATATGTTAGGAGAAAATTCAGAAACGATTAGGAAAAACACGGAAATTTTACGTGAAGAAAATAAAGAGATAGGTTAGGAAGTAAATCTCAAAAAGGCAAAGAATATGATTATGTCTCGCAACCAGAATATTGTACGAAATGAAAACATAAAAATTCAAAATGTATCTTTCGAAGAGGTGGAAAAATTCAAATATCTTGGAGCAACAGTAACAAATATAAAGGACACTCGGAAGGAAATGAAACGCACAATAAATGTGGGAAATGCCTGTTATTATTCGGTTGAGAAACTTTTGTCATCTAGTCTGCTTTCAAAATACCTGAAAGTTAGAATTTATAAAACAGTTATACCACCTGTTGTTCTGTATGGTTGTGTAACTTGACTCTCACTTTGAGAGAGAAACAGAGATTAAGGGTGTTTGAGAATAAGGTGCTTAGGAATATATTTGGGGCTAAGAGGGATGAAGTTACAGAAGAATGGAGAAAGTTACACAACACAGAACTGCAAGCATTGTATTCTTCACCTGACATAATTAGGAACATTAAATCCAGACGTTTGAGATGGGCAGGGCATGTAGGACGTATGGGCGAATCCAGAAATGCATATAGAGTGTTAGTTGGGAGACCGGAGGGAAAAAGTTCTTTAACGTAGATGGGAGGTTAATATTAAAATGGATTTGAGGGAGGTGGGATATGATGATATAAACTGGATTAATCTTGCACAGGATAGTGACCGTGGTGGGCTTATGTGAGGGCGATAATGAATCTGCGGGTTCCTTAAAAGCCATTTTTAAGTAAGTAAGTAAAACTGCTGTTTATAAAAAAAAATGCTCTCGTACACTTTACAGATAATAATATCGTCTCAATTTGTATATACTGTAAGCCTAATACCCATGGCAATTGCATGACCCAATGTGGTTGAAAACTACGGCAATAATTGGACCTACGAAGAAATTACTGTGACCCTGTAAAAATATATCTTCAGATTTTCACATAAATTCTTACCGCAAACACTCCTGATAAAAATGCTATTTTGGAATGTAGATCCTCCTTCCGTCCATATCTTCTGTTCACTACACCTCTGCGATTGAAGATATTAGAGAATAAATTAAAATGAAATATAATGCTTGTTACTTCGAAAATAATGTGGAATTATTTATAAACCTTTGTGTTAAAGTTACATTTAATGAACAACTAAAACTCCGCCTCAACGAATTCATTTTTATGATATAAAATACATTTAGAAATAACACGTTATTGACTGTGTACATGTAGAATATATCGTTGAGAGTAATAATTGCTACCTAGCTGATAGAATAGGTTATTTTGCTATTTAAATTTATCAATTAGGAAGCTAAAAGTATTATCGTGTCAATTTTTATAATTTTTTATTGATAATTTCACTTTTCATCATTATTAATCGTGTCGTACATATCTAATGTTAGGTCAAGTATAAAACTTCGAAAGTTACAGGATCTGACAAACCTATGAAATCATTTATCAAAATGTTAATTGTACTTTCGCTGTTCACTCTAACAAATAATGCAAGATTATATTTTAACTACAGAATGATATATCGTTGACGATAATCTTCTCTCCGTTGCTCAGTTAATTAACTCCTTTGTGTACACGGATGTATAATTTGATTAGCTGCATGAAGTCCTTGCGAATGGTTTATTACGCATTTAATATGCTCGTAAAATGTAAAATGTATCTGTTATAGTAACCCAATGGCTCTTTACAGTTTTAGACAGAGAACATTTCTAACGAAAATTTATTTTCAAAAGGAAAACTTTTTATAACATATTAAAAATTCCAGTCTTAAATTTTGTCGCAAATATTCAGGTTCAGTTATTCTCAAAATATTAAAGAATTTCTCTGGTTTACTAGTTACAAGCCCATTAAATATCTATTACTCATATTAATAGCAATATTAATATACTGCTCTTTACTGTAGGTATATTTGAATTCGGAAAGTTCACTTGAGTAGTCACGAAATAAGTGAACCTGCTTTTAGAAAAAAAAAGTATTTGACCTTTCATGTCTTGAGTTATCGGGTTACGTCTTTACTTTTTTTTTTAAATAATTTATATCGCATTTCCATAATATTTATTGCCATGGAACCTGACACAATGTGAATGTAGGATGTTAACACGAGGTACAATTTATTATTCAGTACAGAACGCGACACGGCCCTTATCAGAAATCCTGGCTTCTGCGAGTGATTTACTTCCAGAGCGTTGAACAATATGGCGATGATGCGTATCCCCACTCCTCGCAGACTTCTGGAAGGTACTAGACGTGAAATGCGGAGGTAGGTCTGTGATTCGAATGTCTGGGAGCGAATACCATTTTATACTAAGTATATTGGAACTTGTAATGATTTATTACTTTAGAATTCGTTCCATTTTAAGGTATTGAGTTACTTTTAAGTTAGATAATGCATTTAAGTATTATTTCAAGATATGTCAGTTTAGAATTTGTGCCGAGTTAGAACTTGTCACTATAAATAATAAATGGCGAAAAAATTCACTTATAGTTTCACACCGTGCAAAGTATACCAATGAAATAGGTTATATTATGATGCTTGAAAAAATCGATTTTGAGAATTTAAGTTTTTAACATCCTTGATACAGAAAAGTGAGTTTTGTCATGCAGTTTGCCTTACTGTTTGTCTATGAACAGCGATTGTTTTCCTAAACTATTGGATGGAATTTATTTATAGCCAATGTCGTAATGTGCAAACATTTTTAGAAATAAATAATGATTCTATATTTTAATTAAAGAGATAGGCTTACAAAATAAAGATTTCGTCAAATTCAAGTCCCAAAGGTATGTCTTTCATTTTTGCTTGTTACATAAGATAAAGTGTTAAATAAAATTGCATAGTCGGTATATACCCAAAAACTACGATGTTATAGGAATAATTGAGTTGTATAGATGTTAACTCCGAGATTTCCATCCTTGTTAATTTTTCAGAAAATGAAAAAAATGATTTACTAACAAACTGTGTTACATAAAATGTCTAAACTGTACTAACCGTTGAAAGACAGAACTAACACCATAATTATTCCTTTAAGTGGCAAGAAATATTACTTATTTTCTTTCAATATGACAAGATAATATGGAAATGTCTGATTTTGTTTTTTAATGGTTACCTTAATTTTTTATAATGTCCATTATAACATTATTTTATAGTTACTAACAAAACTGGATGAATCGGACATTAAATTTATTTATAATATATATTTCATACAATATTATTGAAAAACAAAGTAAAATATTAATTCAGTGGCAGATCTAGTACTACGACGACTTCAGAATTTCCACTATTGTTTATAATTTTTTCTTTGCAAAAAATGTTTTAAACTTATTTGAAAGTATCCACAGTTAGTTTACATTTTCTATACAGTATTATAAACATTTTTACTTAAAAAGATACTTAGAACTGTCACTGCACACAGTTCAAATCCCCAAAAACTCCGCTTCATTCTGTGCTTCACAGGGGCATTCTTCTTCCACTAGTAATGCTAGATGCTGCATTTTCAGCCACTCGCCTGTAGAGCTCAAGGTCACTTTTTTCCTTCTCTTCATCTCTGAAATGATGCTTTAGTAATGAAACAATATCAGAACACTTTTCTTATTTAACTGGCACACCTAAGGACAAAATTTCAAGTTCGACCTTTTCAATGTTATTGCTTTTTTGAGCCGTGCCCACGACCACGGCCGTTCATCTAGTACGTCACTTCATCCGTCAGAGCGCTTTCAGACGTCACAGTATAGATAGCGCTATCAATCCCTTCATTTGTTCTTTCCGAATAACCCTATTCGCCGGTTCATTACGTCTCGCGAAGATAGAGGGGGAGAGAGTTTACCTGTTTTAATGGAGATACACGGAGCGTAACTCGGGTTCCGGTACGCGGCAGATACACTTAACAAGACTTAGGCTCTCGTACGCGGGAGATACACGGAAATAGTTGGCTCAGATTCAAGCTCTCGTACGCGGCAGAAACATTTAGCAAGACTTAGGATTTTGCTACGCGGCAGATATAGACAACGTGACTCGGGCTTTGTACGTCTTGGAGATAGATCAGTGGAGTAGTTATATTGCGTCGTGTGTGTTTGGGATTTTAGTGGATCGTAGTTTGAAACATCGCTTGCTAGCGATACGTCTTGGGGGCAAGTTTTAGTATTTGCATTGAGTAACATATTTGTGAGATATATGTGTTTGAGGTTATTGTATTTGGGAATTATGTAATGAGATTTGATTTGAAACGTGAGTTCATGTTCCGAGACGGTTAGAGTGATAGAGCAGCGATTACGGTCTCACATATTGTTTTAGTGTATTCCCTGCTCCATTTGATTATTGGTTTCCTTCGCCGCTATTTTGTTATCATATGCGTCGAGTTTTGTTGCTATTTAAACGATCCTTGAGATGGGAATTATCGTCCGTTACTTATTACGTGTATCTGTCTCCATCCCTCTCTCTCTCCGTTGGGTGTTCATTTTGTAAAGTGCAGAGATTTGTGTTAGTGCAATTTGCACAGAGTATGTGAGCAATATGTGCAATGGGTAATGTATAGTGATCAGCAGGGAAAGGATTTATATGTAAATACATATTTACTTATAAAGCTAATATAATTTATATTTTGCATTATCTTTATGTTTCACAATGTGTAGGGTTGAAAAATCCTACTTTTATTTTCCATATTTTTCCATATTTTAGAGTTTAGTACATATTTTCGTTAATTTCCATATATTTTCCATATTTCATATAAAACAGTCCATATTATATTAGGTTTAACAATAAAACAAAACAAAATTCCATTAACTTTTAAAAATACATTTCAACAATAGAGATTTAAACACATGTTCAGTAATCCCTTTAACATCAGAGTTATTTGAAAATTAGCAGTCCTATCAACAATGGGAAAGTAAGTTACAAAACTGTATTAATTTAATTTAAAATTTTTAACAGACTTCAGTTGTGCAGCTCAACAGTTAAATGCCAGTCAGAGTACACATAGGTTCAGTTTTGTAAATCATACTATAAAGACGGTAAATATGCCAAAAGTACGTCATTCAGTCAATTTAAAATCAAAACTAACAAGTTACATTTCAGAATTTAAAGAAGATGGTTTATCAACTGACAATAAAATATTATTTTGTAATTTGTGTCAGTGTGCAGTATCATCTACACAAAAGTTCCTGGTGCAACAACACATTACAACTAGTAAACATCAGGCCAACAAACAACTAAATTCCAAGCAGAGACAATTGTTTTTAACACAACCAACAACATCGAATGTAAGATCTGAGTTTAACATCGACCTGTGCCGTTCTCTCATCTCTGCTGATATTCCTCTCTACAAACTAAAGAATAAGGTCTTCAGGGAATTCCTTGAAAAATATACTCAACATACAATCCCGGATGAGTCAACACTTAGGAAGACGTATGCTCCATCCATCTACGATGAGACAATACAGAAGATAAGAGATGAAATTAAAGATAGTTCAATTTGGGTTTCCATTGATGAGACTCCCGACAAAGAAGGTAGACTTGTTGGTAATGTAGTTATCGGTTTGTTAAGTGAACAATATTCTGAACGAATTCTTTTACATTGTGATGTTCTAGAAAAGTGCAATAACAAAACTATAGTTAAACTGTTCAACGAAGCTATGGGTATCCTGTGGCCAAAGGGTATTATGTACGATAATGTGTTATTCTTTATTAGCGATGCGCCCCTTATATGGTCAAAGCTGGACAAGCATTATCTGTTGTATATCCTAAATTGACTCATTTTACTTGTGTGGCGCATGCATTTCATCGTGTGGCAGAAGTGGTCAGAGACAATTTCCCTAAAGTAGATTTGTTGATTTCATCAGTGAAAAAAGTATTTCTCAAAGCTCCCAGTAGAGTTAACGTGTTGAAAGAAATGTACCCTGAAATTCCATTGCCACCAAAGCCAATTTTAACTAGATGGGGTACATGGCTAGAAGCAGTTGAATATTATGCCGAACATATAGACTCTATTAACAATGTTCTCCTTGCATTGGACTCTGAAGATGCAGTCTCAATTGATACTGCGAAAACAGTTACCTGTGACATAAGTGTGAAGAATGACTTAGCTCACATTCAGCATACATTTTCATGCATCATAAAAACGCTCAAAAGTCTCCAAAATAGGCACCTTTCACTATCTGAAAGTTTTGAAATTATAAATAGTACTGTGGAACAACTGAATCGTGGTAGAGGTAAAGTTGCAGATGCAGTAAGAGCTAAGGTGGACACTGTACTTTCAAAAAACCCTGGATATGAAGAACTACAAAAGGTTGTTGCTGTGATGAGTGGTGAATCAACAGTGAAGATTAACTTGGACTTATCCCCAGCAGACATTGTGAAATTGAATTATGTACCAGTTACTTCTTGTGACGTCGAACGCTCTTTTAGTCAGTATAAATCTATCCTCAGAGACAATAGAAGAAGATTCACTTTTCAGCACTTGAAAGAAATGTTTGTAACCTATTGTTATGGTAACAGACAATAAAAATTGTGTTTTGTTGAAACTACATTGGAAGATAAGGTACGTCCATTATATTTTTTGTTTAGTTTGATTAAAATGTACCAATATTTAACGTACATAGTCATTTTTTTATAATTTTAAGTCCATATTTAATTCCATATTTTGGTAAAAATCCATATTTAATTCCATATTTTGGTAAAAATAACTACATATATATTTACATATTTCATATATTTTTAGTCCATATAAATCCCTTCCCTGGTGATCAGTAATGTAATGTCTTATCCTGGGTAGAGTTTCTCTCTTATTGAGTGTAGCCTATATGTATTTATAGTTTGGTTACTCAGATTGAGTGGTATCTATGCTCGAATGGATCATGTATTAAGTTAATGTGCCGGCTGGGTGTTGTGTTCAGATTCGTACTCAGATAGCTAATATATATATATATATATATATATATATATATATATATATATATACTTAAAGAGTGGTTCATGAACATATGGCTAATAGGTTAGTCACTGATTGTCGAGAGACGGCCATATTAGATTGTTTAATCACTTATAAGTGTGTTGGCCTCAGCCTTGTGGTACTTACATGATTTACATATCCTGGGGATATCATTTCAGATTAGCTTGACCTATTTTCACTCACCTATTTCATATTTATTGTTATTTCATTTTCCATTTATGTACATTGTTACTTATTTTTGTTAATTATATTTGTTTTACAAATTCACACTATTCATTTCTAAAAGTCTTCCACTGCGCACATCCAATCCTTCCAATGTGCCGTCCACTTGGCGAAAGCAGCCAACATAAGAAGGGTAAAGAGGAGGAGTGGATGATCGTAACGCCGCCCTCCACCATCACATTTTTGAAAACAGAATTTGCAAATCATTGACCAGATCTGTAGAATGGTTCACCTCTGATTTTCAGAATTCCATTTTCACGAGTCAGAATTATATTCTTATCCTCGTTGAATTTTAAATGCCACTGTGCAGGAATTTTCATAAATTTAGCATATTTTTTCAGTCATACTGCTGCGTCTCTACCACGTCATGTTATTATACCAAATTGCTGGAATATATATTTATACTCGGGGACTAATAATAATCGTTTATTTTTCCTTTACAATATTCTTGATTTGGCCGAAAACCCTATTAGAGGGAAGATAGCTATGGCCTACTAAAGGAAATACTTACACTTTATTAATTTATAATATTTTGAGTAACACAATCACAATATCCAATTCACAAGCAACGAAGTACAGCTGATAAGTGGTACAAAGACGAGAACCATGCGACTTAATTCGCATCATGTATTGGCTAACGGAAATGTTGGGGATTGTTTCTGACTTCTCCGAAGAAATGTCGGTGTTTGAATCTAAACCCTGCATTCACAGTGTTCAAATGAATAGGAATTGTCCCTATTTGCTTGTAAATTATTAGTGAACATTTAGATTTCAAAGTGGGGAAATATTTTGCATGAAAATCTCATTTTCGCTTATAAGTGGTAATGTCGGGGTTTGCATTTTTACGACTCAATTATTATTACTTACATGATCTTATCTCCAAGGGGACTCGTGGTAGCGTCGCCGTGAAGGCGTAATGCTGCAAGTCGGAAGGCAACGCGTTCGATTCCCAATGAGGTAATTGATTTTTTCCAGTGATCTAATTTTTCTGCCCGCAATTTGGCCCTGAGTTTTACTAATTTTATAACAGAAAGAAGTACCGAGGACATTTCATTGGGGTGAAGGCAGCGAGCACGTAGGACTCACCTTAATGGATCTCTATGCAGCCTTAACCTTCCGCTAATCTGAGGGCCTCCATATCCTATAATGAGGAAGATCTTTTATATTTAATCACATTGACGTCATCCGAAGAATATCGGTGACAACAGGGATCCTGAATTACAGACAACTATATACAAAGCGATTTAAAAAGAAGAAGACATTTTTTTTAAATAAATAATATAGAATTAAATAATATGGAGGTTGAAATTTCAAATAGGTTTGCTGCTTTAGCAACTTCCGACGAAGCTTAGGAAGAGATACATGTTAATAGCGTGTGGGACAATATCCGAGATAATATCAAAATTGCAGCTGAGCAGAGCATAGGTTATCATGAAACTAAGAAAACGAAAGCATGGTTTGATGAAAATTGTTCCATTGTAGTAGATAGAAGGAAACAGGCAAAATTTAAATTCTTACAGGATCCAATTGAGGAGAATAGAGATAATTATTTCAATGAAAGAGGGGAAGCAAGTCGTGCACTTAGGAATGAAAAGAGAGATTACTTGGAGGAAAAACTAAATGATGTAGAAACAAATAGTAAGAATAAAAACATTCGGGATTTATATAAGGGTATAAAGGAATGTAAAAATGGATATCAGGCAAGGGTAAACGTGATGGAGGATGAGAATGGTGACTTGCTTGCAGACTCTCATTCAATCCTGAACAGATGGAAAAACTATTTTGGGAAACTACTAAATATACATAGGCCAAATAGAAATGATCAGGACGAAATTAAAATACAAACTACTGAACCGGAACTCACACCTTTGAAGTCGAAATTGCGATAGAAAATCTGAAAAAATATAAGTCTCCAGGTATTGATCAAATTCCAGCAGAATTAATACAAGAGGGTGGAAGCGCATTATCTAGCTAAATTTATAAACTTGTACTTGCAATTTGGGAAAAGGATATTCTACCAGATCAATGGAAGGAGTCCATAATGGTATCTTTTTTTAAGAAGGGGGACAAGACTAAATGTAGTAACTTTCGAGGAATATTACTTTTGTTGACGTCGTACAAAATTTTGTCCAATATCCTTTTGAGAAGATTAACTCCATATAGAGATGAAATTATTGGGGATATCAGTGTGGTTTTAGACGTAATTGATCGACTATTGATCAGATTTTTTGTATTCGACAGATATAGGAGAAAAAATGGGAGTATAAGGGTACAATACATAAGTTATTCATAGATTTAAAAAAGGTGTATGATTCGGTTAAGAGAAAAGTTTTATAGAATATTCTTATTGAATTTGGTATTCCCAAGAAACTAATTCGATTAATTAACTTGTGTCTTAGTGAAACTTATAGCAGAGTCTGTATAGGCGAGATTCTGTCTGATGCGTTTCCAATTCACTGCGGGCTAAAGCAGGGAGATGCCCTATCACCTTTACTTATTAACTTCGCTCTATGTAGAACATGCCATTAGAAAAGTTCAGGACAACACAGAGGGTATGGAATTGAACGGGTTACATCAGCTTCTTGTCTATGCGGATGACGTGAATATGTTAGGAGAAAATCCACAAATGATTAGGGAAAACGCGGAAATTCTACTTGAAGCAAGTAAAGCGATAGGGATGGAAGTAAATCCCGAAAAGACTAAGTATATGATTGTGTCTCGTGACCAGAATATTTTACGAAATGAAACTATAAAAATTGGAGATTTATACTTCGAAAAGGTGGAAAAATTCAAATATCTTGGAGCAACAGTAAAAAATATGAATGACACTCGGGAGGAAATTAAACGCAGAATAAATATGGGAAATGCGTGTTATTATTCGGTTGAGAAGCTTTTATCATCTAGTCAGCTGCCAAAAAGTCTGAAAGAATTTATAAAACAGTTATATTACCGATTGTCCTGTATGGCTGTGAAATTTGGACTCTCACGATGAGAGAGGAACAGAGATTAAGGGTGTTTGAGAATAAGGTGCTTAGGAAAAATTTGGGGCTAAGAGGGATGAATTTATAGGAGAATGGAGAAAGCTACACAACGCAGAGCTGCATGCATTGTATTCTTCATCTGACATAATTAGGAACATTAAATCCAGACGTTTGAAATGGGCAGGGCATGTAGCACGTAGGCTACGGGCGAATCCAGAAATGTAGATATAGTGTTGGTTGGGAGACGGAGGGAAAAAATATTTAGGGAGGCCGAGACGTAGATAGGAGGATAATATTAAAATAGATTTGATGGAGGTGTGATATGATGGTAGAGACAGGATTAATCTTGCTCAGGATAGGGACCAATGGCGGGGAGTGAACCTCCGAGTTCCTTAAAAGCCAGTAAGTAAGTAATTAAGTATACTTAATAGTTTTGACTGGGATTATAAAGTCTGAAAAAGAGAATAATTAATAATTCAATTATTTTTGGGTTGATTGAAATATAAATGATAGTGAAGAATCTTCAAAGATTCCTTAATTATTGAAACGAAAGTCTCACACAACCAGTTGAGAGGAACTTTAAGATTTTTTAGCAATGCCCATGATAATTTAGAAATTCCTCTTCTACAACCAAATAGTAAGCCAATAACTTACCAATTGTTGTCTGAAAGATTATATTTCAATGCCAGATAAGTGATGCAGGGCCCATAGATTGACTTCTTATCTTTATCTTATCTTCATCAGCCTGTTGTAAATCTCCCTCAAATCTGATAGTCGGATCGGTAATGATTGCTTTTTGTGCACATATGTTTCTTTACTTTTATCTCCAATGTAATCTTGAAGACATTAGGCTTAAATTATATCCGAATTGACAAAATTGGCGTAACCCTATTCCTTACAGACACAGAGCAAAATATAGTCTACTTCTGTTTCCTCTATAAATGATATCTCTATATTTATAGTTACAATTAGAAACTCCTTCAAACACAAATGTTTGATAACTAAAATAAATACAAAGTCTAATTCTTAGAACTTACGTAGATCTAGCTGTTAAACAAATAAAATAAAGGAAAAGATACAATACACAGAAATATCAACTTATGATCTAAGAGATCGGGGAGACATTTTTAAGTGTTGAAACTTAAATTCCAGTATTCTTTACTCCTCGAAAACGCCAGGCAAATGTATGAAGGAGTGAGAATGATATAGTTCTAAGTCACGCAGACAAAATTTCACAGGAATGTATATAATATTATTATGTATGATGTCTTTATAACCAACTCAAAAACGAAAACTTATCTTCTTCGCCATTTATATTGATTTAAATGATATATTCAAGGAAAAAGATGGCATGTGGTTGCGTTCAACGTTTAAGTAGTTGATGATTGTATGGTTTTAAAATAATCGTAGATCACCGCTTGATTAGAATCATCTTAGCATAATCATAAAACAAAGAACTTGATCTCTTAATGAATATTGTAACCCGTGCAAGAAAAAAATGCAGAGCTCGCTGCTCAGGCCACTAGTAATATCTTGAAGCCTATATAATACATAAACGATGATATTCAAAATTAATTTAGTTTTCAAAAGATATGTTATTATTGCATAACATATTCGTAAATAATAATATAATATCATTATTGATCGGTTGCATCGGCCCTCATCACTAAGGAGCAAGAATAAGTTGCGGGTTGCATCAGCCACTTCTGCCAAGGAACAAGATGCGCACAGAGTATTATAGAAATGGTAACGGACATTTTTACCGAATAAACAATAATATCCTTCGTAATATGACAAAGATACTGAATTGTTGCAAAACAAGTAAAACGTATAATGATAAAGTAAGTTATAGACCCTACTTCATTTTTATAACATACTTTCTTTTAAATTTGTGCAAAATTATAAACTTAATAGGACTACATTCTTTCAAATTATACCCCTAACATGTAGAAGAACTGCCGGTGACAGAACCAATAACGATGGACGATTGGTTCTCAGCCATCGACAAAATTGTCTCTCTTTATGGCTGGCTAGCTGAATTTAGAGGGTCGGGCTCGGAATAAATTCATGCATTTAGACTCACATTGGCCCCCTGTGCGCCCTATATGTGATGCTTGTTCCAGCCCAATAGGTAGTGCGAATGGCATTCGTGAATTCGATATTGGAGGACAGGCCATTCCACCACAGTCCTGACAGAGCCAGGTTCCATCCCCAGACAAGTACCGAGGTGTGAATCCTCTAGCCCTTAAATCCTATATCAGCATCGGAGACCCGTATTATCACCAAGACTTCACTTTAGCGTATTTTTAATTATTGCAAATGACAGATGAACTGTGGGTTATGCTGGTGAAATGGAAAAGGAAAACCGAAGTAGCCGAACAAAACTGTCTGGAACGTATATTTGGGGCGATGTAAATTGCTTCAAAGTGGACTTTTTACCTTTTTATAAGTAAGTAAATTGCGTCCCGTTTACTAGAGATATGGTATGTAAATTGCCTCCCATTTGCTCAGCACGTCGAATCTTCAAATCTGCTAATGATTGCATCTCGCACGTTACTACTACTTATTCATTCCCCGAAATAACGTCATTTTATAGAAAACGTAACAATCTTTTCAACGTCAGCCATCCAAATATTTATCAGATAATTAAAGTTCTTAAATACAGAGCGATACCTTTCTGCCGCTTAGAAGCGTGGACGAAAGGAATAAATCAGTTTGGCGTAAATCATTATTTTCATGAAATAAAATACTTGCACTTCGGCAAGAACAGATTACTGAGCATGAGTTCGAAGGGCTGTTTGTTTTAAATCCCTGCCTGTTTTAAAGAAGTCGGTAATTAATGTTTGAAACACATTTTATGTTTTACGACGAAGTTCTTCTAGCTCAAGCTACCCAATATTTTAATCATGTTGAATAACATATTTGACAATAACAGTAATATGTGCGAATTATACACCTAGGCCTATATTACCGACAGTCCTATTTCCGCAAATTAGAACGAAAATGTTGATTACAGTTTCGTATTTACAAATGTTACGACGATCACTATCTCAGATAGAGAGGAGGCAATTTACGTAACGTAGCTCATATGTTGATTACAGTGACGCATTTACAATAAGCTCTATCACTCTCTCAGGTAGAGAGGAGGCAATTTACGTAACGTAGCTCATATGTTGATTACAGTGACGCATTGACAATAAGCACGATCACTCTCTTAGATAGAGAGGAGGCAATTTACGTAACGTAGCTCATATGTTGATTACAGTGACGCATTGACAATAAGCACGATCACTCTCTTAGATAGAGAGGAGGCAATTTACGTAACGTAGCTCATATGTTGGTTACAGTGACTCATTTACAATAAGCACGATCACTCTCTCAGGTAGAGAGGAGGCAATTTACGTAACATAGCTCATATGTTGATTACAGTGACGCATTTACAATAAGCACGATCACTCCCTCAGGTAGAAAGGAGACAATTTACGTAACGTAGCTCATATGTTGATTACAATGACGCATTGACAATAAGCACGATCACTCTCTCAGATAGAGAGGAGGCAATTTACGTAACATAGCTCATATATTGATTACAGTGACGCATTTACAATAAGCACGATCACCCTCTCAGGTAGAGAGGAGGCAATTTACGTAACGTAGCTCATATGTTGATTACAGTGACGCATTGACAATAAGCACGATCACTCTCTCAGATAGAAAGGAGGCAATTTACGTAACATAGCTCATGTTGGTTACAGTGACGCATTTACAATAAGCACGATCACTCTCAGATAGAGGGGAGGCAATTTACGTAACGTAGCTCATATGTTGATTACAGTGACGCATTTTGCAATTAGCACGGTCACTCTCTCAGGTAGAGAGGAGGCAATTTACATAACGTAACTCATATGTTGATTACAGTGACGCATTTACAATAAGCACGATCACTCTCAGATAGAGGGGAGGCAATTTACGTAACGTAGCTCATATGTTGATTATAGTGACGCATTTACCATAACCACGATCACTCTCTCAGGTATAGAGAAGACAATTTACATAACGTAGCTCATATAAACAGGAGGAAATATACGTAATTTTTTACCTGGGCAGGCAGTTTACTGTCTCCCGTACATTGCACACCGAACTTTTATTACACCAATGTGCTGTTTTATAGCGTTGGTGCACAAGGCAGATGGATCTACTTTACACCTGAATGACACTACTGATAATGAAAGAAGCATTTGGTGGAATTCCGGTGGTGGGAAAAAGAGTATCTCGCAAGAGTCCACTGGGCCTACTATTTAATATTCCAATGTCTCGTCGTTGGAGTTTGCCATCGAGCTCCTGAGAGAATGATGTGCATCTATTGAAAAATAAGCACCAACTAAAATGAATGCAAAATTAAGAAGAACAGAAGGAAGACAAATTCGTGGCGCATTAGTCCATGAAGGGCCAAGGCTGACCACCCGGCTTACCTCACGTTCACATGTCTCAGCAGAATTGAGCAATCGTTCAGCCAGAGCGGAGGTATCGTGGGATTAGTACGATGATCCTCCAACCGTTATAGCTGGTTTTCGTAATCGAATTTCGGTACCTATCGTAGATCCGCAAATTCATCTCGATGTCGGGTGGGCACGGGTCCTATGTACTGGACGAAATTTCGTGAGAAAGCTCCATCCTCTTGAGGACTCGAACCAGCGTGCATTCCATAACGCGAGTCCTTACCGGGATGCCTTAAGGCTTAAACCAAGACGCTATGATGCGTCATATTTTATCAACGTATCAGTTATTGTAATTCTGAGTAATTGGGTCACATTTCGATTACGATAACAAGTGACAATGTTTTGAAAATTTGCGAATATCTAGTTTTTAGTTGAGAACTACTAACCACATCGCCTATTTTCATGGAAAAGGTTATAGTCTTCATTCGTTGTCAAACCAACTCCGGTAGCAGCAGCAGCAGTAGTAGTAGTATGATATTATTATTAGTATTATTATTACGATAATGTTTTGATATAATAATCACAAATCTTTATTGCTTTAATTCACTATTCATATTTTTCTATTTTAAATCTCTTCAACCATATCGAAATAATTCTGTAGATCGATTATGGTTTTTCCAATAGAGTTACCCCACATAAATCTTATTAATTTCGTCATACATCCAGTTGAATTATTTTTATTCCTCATGCCTTGTTAATCCAAGAACACCTAAAGTACCGGTAACAGTGATTTTTTTCTGGCTATTTTAATCAGATGAATTAACATGGAAATATTTCACAAATATTGGAGATATAAAATCCTAACTAACTGAAAAAAGCCCAAACGTCTTGTCCTGAACACAATCACCGAGAGAGCATAAATTTTCTTTGGGTGTGTATTCATATGGTGGATCGGAAAATGCCACCATGTTTTTTTCAGCGTTAGAGAAGATAATCTCTCAAATCGGTTTCTCCCTAAGTATTCCATCTGATTCAAGATGTTTTCCTTCGTGCTACACTTAATCTGATTCCACTTTGATTTTGAATATTTTCTTCCCCTTGTGATTGAAATCCGATTTCTACATATATTTTTGTCGTGCTTAATCTGATTTCAGTTCGTTTTTCTAAGTAAAGTACGTAATCAAATTCAATTCAATTTTTACATAATTTTTTCGTGGAACAGTTAAAGTTATATTCTTATAAAAATAGATTCTTCCTCTTTATGAAATAGTGTCCTTAGTCGAGTTTCCATGCAGATATATTACATTCATAGTTCATTTACACATAAACTTAAATGAAGTTCGATTTTCTGACGAATACTAGGTACTTATTAATTTGGCCTAATATGACGTTTCATTTCTAGATCATTTTCATAATCTGAATGAAATTTTATTTTTAAAAGTACGACTTTCTACTTACTCATGCACTAAAGTCGCTACTGCTCGTTTGATTTGAACACGAATGTATTTTTATATTTGAAGGGTACAGAGCCATAGCGGGCCATGTGCCTCATATTAAAAACGCAGAAAATAAGGCTTAAAATTAAGTGATTACCATAATTCAATGAAACATGTAGAAAGTAACATAAAACATGCACATTGAAACTAAATGATATGTCAGTCTTCATTAAAGTATGATATTCACTTAACCTTAACCCTTGCTTTCTCCGTTTTCAATAAATGGCACTTGGCCCACTATGGCTCTGAACCCTTCATTTGTTTTCCTTGTTTTCGTTTTACTTATTTTTTTATGCTCCTCTTCTTCTACTTTAATCTCGGAGTGCATATCAGATTTCCGGAGCTCACAGTTCTGTACATTTCTTTTGTAGTTTTGGTGTCTCGAATATGATAAATGCAATAGATTATGCCCACTTTTTACGCCACTTATATTGAATAATGTTTAAATTGATCGGAAAACTTTTTCAAATAATAATAACAATAATTGAATTATCTTCAGAAAAATTCGTCGTCCTACATAGGCCTACTCCTCATCAAATCCAACTTCCAACTTATAATCGCTGATTTTTAAACATCGACAAGTGCGAGTTACTGATGTTAATTGAGGCGGTAGTCGGAAAAAGGGCCCTTTTTCGGGAGAATGTTTAATTTGATTCTCCGTGTAAAAATCTACTTGCTTACGTAGTTTCGTTTCAGTATCTTGTAAACAGAGGGCAGGGTAGCTAATTGAATGAACCCATGCATCCTTGCGTAGTTGTGAAATGCAGCAAACATCAACACTGTCAGCTTGAGGCAGGCACTGCAAGCAGTATAGTTGTGTTATGTGTAGCAGTTGTGATCTGTGTGCGATCTGAATTGTTTCAAAATGGAATGAAATGAACATAAAAGAAAAAAGAGGAGACAGGATATGAAAATGAACTTAAAACGAGAAGATAGAAAAATGAATAAACAATATATTACGTTTGTAACTGCGAAAGGTGCTATTGTTGAAGTTAAGTTTTTGCACACGTTACTTCTGCTGCCAGAGGGAATGTTTCTCCAAGTTCACTGCTGATGAACAGGATGATCTCTTCGAAATATTTTACAGTGGGCAAACAGAGTTACTGCAGGATGCTATGCTATAGTGGCAGGGTTGTTATAAAATAAATCTACTAGTCGTAAATGTAATTTAAAATACAAAAGTAAGTCTTGAAAATATATGTTCATATTCTTTGAGTCGAAGTGGTGTTCAGCAAGAGGTGTGTCGTCAAATGAACTTCGGATCTTCAAAATGTCTGCCAAAAGACTGAAAGAAATACAAGGGAAAATATTAAAAGGTGAAACATTGAGGAAAATAAGGGATTCTCATGAAACCAGACCATATAAAATGAACAACAATATAATGGGATTTACTGCAGTCACACCTACAATACATTCCAGATAGCAAGATCCACTATTGTCCACCGACCCAAACCTAAGTATCAAGATTCTCTTTGGATATTCTGTGATTATTACAGAGAAAAGACTGGTGAAAAACTAAATTGTAACTGCACTGAGTGTGAATCCATTCGATATTAATATTAAATAACCTGTAATCCGTATTCCGTACCCAATAGATGTTCTTGATTCTTACGTATTCGGTACAATTTATGACGTAACTATGAGATATATGTAAGAAATATAATTTTACTAAAATGATTATGAAATTGTAAACCTCTGTAATGTGCGCCGTTCAATGCTGATATTAAATTTCTGCTAAAATATCATCATATTGAAAGTATTTTCATAAAATAAATTTGTTCCCTGGAAAAAGGGCCTATAAAATGCTTCAATAAAATGTATTTTTATTAACAGTATTAAAGTCGAAATGTATTATTTAACAAAAACTTATAGACAAATATTATTGTAACACTATGAAAATTGTTATTTTTATAAAAGCGCATTCAAATCGCAATGACACACAAATAAATCATTCAATCTTGTTTTCTCGAAACATGACTTTTGCTTATGGGCCCTTTTTCCGGCTACCGCCTCTATTGCTAATGTGTAGCATTTGACTCATAAGTCAACGCCTCTTCTGAACTTGTCTCGCCTCAGTTCTTACTCATTTACAATTTGCGCACTGCATACTGAACTTAAATCCTGATATAGTCGTAAATAAAGCAAAAAAAGTATTTAACACTCATGCAGTGATATCTCTCTCGGTTCCTGATCTTCGCTGGGTCAGGAAGGTTCACAAGATGACAATTTGTTAATATAGACCACGCATTCCATTCCCTGCCACAGGCTGTTTTGACGATAGAGTAGACCGGTGTGACCTACGCTTTGCTGTCGTATTGTTAATTACGTCATCTTTGTTGACGTTTGATCATCCCATATCGTGAATATGTTAGTACGTCAGCGAGATCATTACCTGTGGCCAATGGCTACGCTTAGGGCTTTTTCCTTCTAACTAATACATAATCCTCGACCGGGATCAAAGTCACAGACCTAGGATTCACAAGACAATCACGGTAGCTACTAAATTTCCTAGGACGACGACCGGTAAATATTTAACATCGTGAAAACGTGAAAGAAATGTCGATTAATCACACATAACATATTTACAAAACGATAAGTTTTTACGAAATTTGTTTCTGTTCCATTATTAAGCTTATTATTACTGCTGTTCTGTAATTTTTCCCATAATACTTACTTACTGGCTTTTAAGAAACCCGGAGGTTCATTGCCGATCTCACATAATAATAATAATAATAATAATAATAATAATAATAATAATAATAATAATATTTATTAATACTATACACTTGAGCTACATTAGGCATTGCAGCCCGAAAGAGCAGAAGCTCGTGCTCGGGCGCAGTTCAGATCAGTTATACAAAATATATCACAAAATTACGAGAGTTCATTGAGCACAATCACATTAATAAATGGTAAAATACATACAGCATGTAATAACAGGGTCTATATACAAATAGAAAATACAGAAGTACATGAATATTAGAGTAACAATTTTAACTCAATTAGCTTAAACAAGCCCGCCATTGGTCCCTATCCTGAGCAAAATTAATCCATTCTCTATCATCATATCCCACCTCCCTCAAATCCATTTTAATATTATTTCCCATCTACGTCTCGGCCTCCCTAAAGGTTTCTTTCCCTCCGGCCTCCCAACTAACACTCTATATGCATTTCTGGATTCGCCCATACGTGCTACATGCCCTGCCCATCTCAAACGTCTGGATTTAATGTTCCTAATATGTCAGGTGAAGAATACAATGCGTGCTGTTCTGTGTTGTGTAACTTTCTCCATTTTCCTGTAACTTCATCCCTCTTAGCCCCAAATATTTTCCTAAGAACCTTATTCTCAAACACCCTTAATCTCTGTTCCTCTCTCAAAGTGAAAGTCCAAGTTTCACAACCAAACAGAATAACCGGCAATATAACTGTTTTATAAATTTTAACTTTCAGATTTTTCGACAGCTGACAGGATGATAAAAGTTTCTCAACCGAATAATAATAGGCATTTCCCATATTTATTCTGTGTTTACTTTCCTCCCGAGTATCATTTATATTTGTTACTGTTGCTCCAAGATATTTGAACTTCTCCACCTCTTCAAAAGAGAAATTTCCAATTTTTGTATTTCCATTTCGTACAATATTCTGGTCACGAGACATAATCATATACTTTGTCTTTTCGGGATTTACTTCCAAACCTATCTCTTTACCTGCTTCCAGTAAAATTCCCGTGTTTTCCCTAATCGTTTGTGGATTTCTCCTAACATATTCACGTCATCCGCATAGACAAGCAGCTGATGTAACCCGTTCAATTCCTAACCCTCTCTGTTATCCTGGACTTTCCTAATGGCATACTCTAGAGCAAATTTAAAAATTAAAGGTGATAGTGCATCTCCTTGCTTTAGCCCACAGTGAAACTGATCTATACGAACTCTGCTGTACGTTTCACTGAGACACATTTTAATTAATCGAACTAGTTTCTTGGGAATACCAAATTCAATAATAATATCATATAAAACTTCTCTCTTAACCGAGTCATATGCCTTTTTGAAATCTATGAATAACTGATGCACTGTACCCTTATACTCCCATTTTTTCTCCATTATCTGTCGAATGCTAAAATATTTGGTCAATAGTAGGTCTATTACGCCTAAAACCACATTGATGATCCCCAATAATTTCATCTACATATGGAGTTAATCTTCTCAATATAATATTGTACGACGTCAACAAAAGTGATTTTCCTCGAAAGTTACTACAGTTAGTCTTGTCCCCCTTTTTAAAGATAGGTACGATAATGGACTCCTTCCATTGTTCTTGTGCAATTTCCTTTTCTCAAATAGCAAGTACAAGCTTATAAATTTCGTTAGATAATGCGCTTCCACCCTCTTGTATTAATTCTGCTGGAATTTGATCGATACCTGGAGACTTATAATTTTTCAGATTTTCTATCGCAATTTCGACTTCAGAAAGTGTAGGTTCGGGTATAAATGGCTCAGCAGTTTGTATTTCAATTTCGTCCCGATCATTTCTATTGGCCTATGTATATTTAGTAGTTGTCCAAAATAGTTTTTCCATCCGTTCAGTATTGAATGAGCGTCTGCAAGCAAGTCACCATTCTCATCCTTGATCACGTTTACCCTTGCCTGATATCCATTCTTGAATTCCTTTATTCCCTTATATAAATCTCTAATGTTTTTATTTTTACTATTTGTTTCTACCTCATTCAGTTTTTCCTACAAGTATTCTCTCTTTTTGTTCCTAAGCGTACGATTTGCTTCCCGTCTTGTATTGAAATAATTATCTCTATTCACCTCAACTGGATCCGTAAGAATTTCAATTTTGCCTGTTTCCTTCTTTCTACTACCATGCAACAATCTGCATCAAACCACGGTTTCTTTTCCTTAGTTTTATAATAACCTGTGCTCTGTTCAGCTGCAATTTTGATATTATCTCGGATATTTTCCCACATGCTATTCACATCTAACTCTTCCTCAACATCGTCTGAACTTGCTAATGAGTCATTCCACGTCAAATCGCACAGCAATAAAACACGACCATCTCAGGAAATGGTCGAATTTTTTTTTCATGAATTCCAGATATCAAATAAGGAGACCCGTATTTTTTATTTTCACAATTATTAATTATTTGTGTAGTTATGAATGTTTGAATTTACGCAAATTATGCACGCACTGTTACATAAAGTCGCTTGGAACTCTGTGTCTACATATAATTGAGATTTGCGGTTTGGCGCATTTGAAAGACGAAATACAACACTTTTTATTACTTTGGGCCTATCACAAATAAATTTAAAATTTGGCCTATTTTTAATCGTTTCTTTTTCAAAGCAAAATTACTATATTAAGTAGCCAAGTTAAGACTTGTTCGCTGATGTATTATCTGTAAACTACTGCATTTATAAATATGGGATCTGCACCCATACATTTGTAACAATTTGTTTTCCGGAGGCATGCACGCGCTCGCGATGCCCAGCTAATGAACTGCTTGCAGCCATAGGCTAGAAGGCTGCCCGTGGAAATTCCCCGTTGTATCTGATGTCACCATACGAATCATCAAATGATTAATACCTTAAGGAACAGTAAATATCTTATCTAAAATTATTTTATTATTGTCAGCTCAGTTGAGGGGGAAGCCCTTCACAGTTTATACTGTAATATAGCCAAGTGTTTGATGATAGCAAAGCTGGGTAAGGCAGTAAACTTTATGGCAGTAAACAGATGGCAGGAGAGAAAAATAATCAGTTTGGGTTTGAATTTCGCGTAGTGACGTGACTTCTATACAACATGAGTGATGGTAAAGATCGCGTAATATATAACAAGTGTTTAAATCCATTTACCTTCCTAATCACGCTTTTAAAAAGAAAAGTACACTAAGACGCGTAAGTCGCGACTTATTGATAAAGCTCAATTTAAAGGAGTCTTTGAGTGTGCAAATATGTGATTTGTTCCGTAAAAATCAATCAATTTCCGCATAGGTCAGGTGAAATTATATGTGAAGCCGGTAGTTCTTGTGATATTAATAAACATGAATCAAATGAAAGTGCGGACAGAGAAAGTGATTATCCCAGTACTTCTTCTAGCAGTTCTATGGATACAGTGCTAGAAATCAGTAATATTGAGGAATTAAACAAGAGTTTAATGTCAATAGAACCCCTATCAAGAAAAGAAAGATACAACAAAACGATACCCCCGTGAAAAGTTTCAAAAGTAAAAGGCTCCCTAGCATGTTAACTTTTTCATATAGAAGATGCATCGTCATCCTTTCAAAAGTCAGCCATATTTTATTTTTGACGGAATGCAAAGAAAGGTACAACCTGAAAATTACATAGTTATTGCAGACTTTTCTGAAAATTATTCATTTGTAATACAAGATTCCATACAAGGTGTGCATTGGAACATATGCTAGGCCACAATACAATACAATTTTAATTTTACTTCCTACTTTATTTTATTTTATATTCTCTTATAGGCCTATTAATATTATATCTGAACTGTAACCGAACACGAGCGCTGCTCATTCGGTCTCAAATTTTGTTAATATTACTGCATCTCCTGTTTTATATTGATTGTATTATTTTATTTCTATTTCTCTTGTTTGTAATTATATTCTTTATTCTTGTATATTTAAATAAATAAATAAATAAATAAATCCTTTCCCAGTATATTTCAAAGGAGATACAGAAATTCGTTACAAAAGCAATGTCATCTCAGAAACCATGAAACATGACACCGACTTGCAACGAGAGTTAGCCTATACAAGATCCTATAACAACACTAAAAAGCTGTTTGATTAGTCACAAAAAACATTTCTAACGTGACATTTATATTTTGTCCATTCAATAAGCACAAAAACCACACTGAAAATTTGCAGGCCAGATACCATAATCTAAAACCAATAACTGGTACATTAAAACTATATTCTTTCATTCCGTTGTCAAAAACTGAAGATTTAGTAAAACAATTTTCTTTCAAGGAAGAAGGTAGGCGAATGAAAATTTAAAGTGTAAATGAAAAGAAACATTTGAAAAGCATAATGTACAATTATTTGAAGATATCATAACAAGTAAATTAGCAGTGTTTCCTCGAGTAACTTGATCCGTACTGGGTGTAATGTTACAACGTTCAGTCAATTATCCAGCGCCGATAAGCCTCTTAGCGCGCTTTAACGCTTCCCGTCCACTGCTGCTGCGCCGACCGCTACACATTCTGTCATAAGTAATTAAATTTCCATTAAACTATTGGAGATCCCATTCTGATTTTTTCTGGAATTATTAAGAATACTTCAGTGCACCTAGTAGGCATGTTTTTAGATTTTTAATAGGGCTATTTAACATTGATGTATATGTTTTAAAAATTGAATTATAAAAAATATTTGAAATAATTATATAAAAAATTATATATATTATATATTTAATAAAAGACAGTACTTTAAGCTTTTAAATGCATTTTTTTTTTTTTCAAAAAAAAATTGTAACATCAATATCGACAGAAATATGACGCCTTAAATATTGCATTGTGCGACATTTTTAACAAAATTTAACATGTAATATTTTAAAAACATGTAGACTTAGGAGGAAATAAAAATACACGTGTTGGTTTATGAGACCCATAGAGTTAGTAAAAAAAAAAAAATTAAACGCAATCAGAAATATGAAGGTCAAAATTTGTATAATTTTGTGCGATTTGACATGGAATGACTCTAATACGGCAAATATATTTGAAATTTCGACCTGATAATGTTGCTTAGTTTCCTCGTCCTTCAATTTCGGAATATTGAATCTTCTAATATTACCTTGTTGCTCTACTCGCTTGGCTACTGATAGTCTTTCTCTTAGTTCTCCAATTACCAAATAATGGTCAGAATTACAATCTGCCCCCCTGAAGGTTCGAATATCTACTATACTAGTATGTGTTCTTTTATCTATCAAGATGTGATCTATCTGGTTATGTGTCAATCCATCTGGAGAAGTCCAAGTATATTTATGTATATCCTTATAGGGGAATGTTGTACATTTAACAATTAAATTTTTTGATGTGGCAAAGTTGACTAACCTAACCCCATTGCCATTACTAGATATGTGTAGGCTCTCTTTTCCAATAGTCGGTTTAAAAATATCCTCCCGTCCTACTTTAGCATTGAAATCCCCCAATAAAATTTTCATGTGATATCTAGGTAACTGATCAAAAGTCTGTTCCAATTCCTCATAGAAGCTATCCCATTATGCATATTTAAATTCATAGGCTTCTTGTACCTTCCGGCTTCACAGGTATCTTTATTTTATACATGTCCACTATTCTTCCTTGTACGAGTATTGAGATTTGTAATAGTAATTTAGATAAGGAATCTTCTTTTTTCTCGTTGTAAATACAGAGTGTAACAAAAGTTTCTGGTACAGTGAAAATTTTAGTTTCTTTTTTCTTCAGATATTTGATGGTAAATATCACATTTTTAGCCAAATTATTAATAAAGGATTGCATCACACCACAATCAAGTAGTACCAATTCCTACACCATAAAATTTGGTCATGGTTCCTGAGAAAATGGAAACTAAACAAGAGAATAATTTTAACATACTGTTGCAGAAAGTTTTGTTACACTCTGTATTATTCTTGTTATTTCTTACGTTATTGTGTAACTTTCTTATATTTTCAATTTAAGAGAAACTTAACGTTTACATAATCGTTCCTTATATTATTTATTTTTGTTTTGCCGTAAAATTTATGTCACTTAAGAATTAAGTTTAAGCAGTTTGTGATCATCGTTTTAATCTTCCAAAATTAAATTATTTGCAGCAATAAACTGGCAATAGTACGGCGATTATCTAAACAAATTTATATTAGTATTTCTTTTGAACTAATTTGAAAGTGCACTATGACATTTCCATAGGCGACTTGAAGTCGTTACAATTACACGATTTTTATATTCAGAAAGGATATTATATCGTAACTATTTACGATTTGTTAGCCTAACTTGTGACAATGTAATCATATATATATTTTTTTCATCGAACAAAATTCCTGTATATAACTATCCTTTTTTAATTTGTTAATTCAGGATTCTCTGTTTCATTTCATATACTCGGGTAATATATTTCAATTATTGATAGACATTACATAATTTATTCCACAAATGTATTCAGTAAGAGCTCAGAAAATGAAGTAGGCTTAATAATAATCCGTGACCCGACACTCCATGAAGGACCAGAGCCGACCAGCCGGATGGTTCCACGCACATATGTCTCAGCAGAGGTGAACGATCATCCAACCAGAATGAAGGTATTATGTGATATGAACGATGATTCCCAGCCGTAATAGCTAGTTTCTTAAACCGGACTTTCCTACCTGTCGTAGATCCTCAAATTCATGACGATACTGGGTGGGCATCGTCTCATACACTGGCCGAAACTTCATGAGAAAATTCCTTTCCCATGTGGACTCGAACCAGCCCTCGTTCCGTAACTTGAGTCCTAGGGATGATGTCTTAGTTCACGGAAGTGTGGAACATAAACTAGGCTTATGTATAGTAATAGCATTCACAATATTTCATATAAATTGAATTATTGCAAAACATGTAGCAATTATAATGAGAAAAATTGTCATTCTCGTGGTACCTTTTTTATAATTTGTTTTAACAAATTTAATTGATTAATAATAATAATAATAATAATAATAATAATAATAATAATAATAATCCGTAGTGCTCAGACCGACCAGTCGGCTGCCGAAGCAGAGGTGGACGATCATCCAACCAGATTGGAGATATCGTGTGGTTAGCACGATGATTCCCCAGCTGGTATAGCTGGCTTTTGCAACCGGATTTCGCTACCTATCGTAGGTCCCCAAGTGCATCACTGCTGGGTTGGCACTGGTCCCATATACTGGCCGAAATTTCATGAGAAAATTTCTTCCCCCATGAGGACTCGAACCTGCGCGCATTCACTAACGCGAGTCCTAGGCAGGATGCCTTAGACCACGACGCCACGGCGCGGGACTATATCATAATTTACAAGTAAATAATCTATTGAATATACATTACGTTATCAATGTGTTTATATTTTTAATAATCTCCAGAATGTATTACATTATAAACGAATTAAAATTACATTTTTATATAAAAAAAGTGTCTTCAATGAAAAGTCAGAAAACTTTGTTATAGTAATGATGAAATAAAATAACTATAGAAAGTTCTATGAAGCGACTCTAGGTAAGACAAACTCAAACAACAGTATTTAAAATATTATCTGATACTATGAATTGAAATTATACAGTATGATACACAGGGTGCGTCAGAAAGAACGGATGGATTTCACAAGGCAAGAAAATTGTAAAGATTCATCAAATCAAAAATTTATTGTTATCAACATATTCACCAATACATGCAGTTTATTTATGGAAAACAACATTATCCATATGATGTCCTTGGCTTTCAATACAGCCATCGAGGCGTTTTCTGATGTTCGCCATCACTTTCACAGTCATAGCTGGTGCAATTGCCACGATTTCTTCACGAATCGCTGTCTTCAGTTCGTCCAGTGTATGTGATCGATGTTTACAAAATTACGCCTTCAAATGGTCCTAAAGAAAGAAGTCGCAGGGCGCGAGATCTTACCGTAGCCTCGGACAATCTCAGTGCAATAGAATTTCGTCCAGGTGATTTCTTCTTTAATGTTGAACCTGTGATACGAAATGAAGCCACCCACCGCAAAATTGTATTCCGAGTTGGAATCCTAGCGTGACATCCGATGTCGAAATGAGTCCTGAGTGGCGATCACAGACTCTTCATTTTTCAAAAATGTCTCTACGATGAAAGCACGTTGTACACCAGACCAACACCATATTCTCAACTGAAACTGCATTCTATGGCTGACCCAACAGTCATGGTCCCCCTCACTATATCTCTCTCCTCGTTGCGTATCGATAGTTTGAAATCCATCCATTCTTTCTGACGCACCCTTTATAATATTTAAATTTCAATATACAATATTTAAAATAACTTATATTATATTCCATTAATTGGGACACATTTGTATTTAGACGTAATTCGTGTCTTCTAACCAAGTTAGTGACTGTATTCATAATTTACTGTCTTTTCTTTGACAAAAATTGTGTTTATTGAAACCAATCTCCTAGATTTCTTCGGAAACTGTTGAATTCAATTTTTGTACACGCATTTATGTTACAAGTTTCATGGTTCGAAGAAAGTGACATTATTTTGTTAATATACAGCTAACAGAATGTTACTGCCCTTTTCTCTCTCTGAAACGAATGATTTTGCATTGAGATATTAAATGCTATAATACTGAACGCATCTTACCGTTAACAACTAAGATTCATGACAATAATTGTCAAAACGAGCATATATTTGGACAAAATTCGTTCCGTCGAATTGAGTTCATGGCAGTAGTTATCGTTAAGCTACTTTGATTTTAAGAAAAATTATTTTACCTTAAAACTTTCACAAATAAATTAAATCCGATAGCTATCTCTAATTCCTTTATAGAATGTAAAAATCGCGTTTCGGTGCGTATATTTATCAAAATTATCATCATACGATTATATGTAATTAATATGAGAGAAATAAGTAATATTATGTTATCTAATTAAAAATATATATATATGATGATCATACTTTCATAACCAGGTTCTAGAGAAACTGCGTATTCGTTTATTTTTTCCTCAAGTCAAGGATGTATTAGTGATGGAAATGAACTGCATAACGAACACTCTATCGACCTCCGACCTCGCAACTTGCGCTTTGTGCCATGAATATTGTGCGGTAGCAGCAGAATGCCAGTGAAGTCAGTAAATTAACCCGAGTCAGTGAATACAAATACGGCTGCATACAGTTTTAGAATTCATTACAGTCACCCGTTGTTGCCTGGCAACCATTCAGTAATGCATGTATCGAAATCCGATTTGTTCGCTGTTGGACACATGAGCATCCGAACATTAACCTTTTTCCGTTTCAGCCAATATATTCTTCGGAAGATCTCGCAACTGCTGCCCAAGACTACACGTCCTTCATATTATTAGAGAAGGAGAAATAAATATCCTATACATACCTTAAATACATTGAAATCACTTTTGTAGAGCTTAAGTAAAAATTACACTACCCAACAAAAAACTTTTTATGTCACGCCTCCGCGATGAAAATAGGTGATTCTTAACAAAAACGTTGCGCTGATTTTGAAAGTCGCCATAGAAATCCCCTATCAGGTAAGGTTAAAAAGATATAAACACATTTAGAGTCTCACATACACGGTTTCAGATAAAATATTATGTTAGATTAATTCTTATGATATAATGATGTATTAATGCTAGGTTAAAATTAATTCACAAATGTAGTTTTATATGCATGAAATAATATTTGGGCCATATTTTAAGGGAACATACTTGTAACTTTGCTTAAAAGTGTTTGGTAATACTGTATGTGATTTTTTCTTGTACTCTTACCTCTTCTTCCTCACAAGAAACAAACAGTAATCCCGCACCATTACTGGATCCTTACGACCTTGGTATTTCTTCTCCATGTTGGAAATGTCTTAATGAAACCGATCCCCTTGTTCATCACTAACATCATCGAGATTTTCCGGGAAAAAGTTTAAATATAAATGATGGAAATAGATTTTCAAAGACACTCGACAACCCATGTTTTTCAAGCATTTCAACAAATTTGACGCCAAAGTTTTATAGTTTTCTTCCTTTGTGTTTCCGAGAAAATTACCCACAACCCTTTTAAATGATTGTCAAATTGCTAATTCAACCGTTTGTAAATTTTTCTCAAACATTTCATCCTCCAGGAATTTTCTGAATTAAGGTCCAATAAACATTCCTTTTTTAAATTTCACGTATGTTAACTGTGGAAACATACCTGGTAAATATGCAAATCCACTACCATCCTTGTTGAGTGCATTAACAAAATTCTTCGTCAGCCCAAGTTTTATGTGTAAGGGAGGAAGAATAATCTTATAAGTCTGAACCAATGGTGTTTCTTTTACATTGCTTTCCCCCGGAACATATTCCTGCCGCTTGTCCCACCATTGTACCACAATGTTTTTCTATAGCATGGCTCTTCTACAAACACAAAAAACAACTTCATTTTGTGAAGCCCCATTTCAAACCAAGCAGCAAACCAATTAATTTAATGTCACCATATATCTTCCAACAATGAGCCTCATATTTTAAAACACACATAATCTTAGCCATATATATTCATAACTTTCTTTAAGACCTACAGAATGGAAAACCGGTATAGAAGAAAATTCATTACAATTATGAAGTAGCACAGCGTTTAAGCTAAACTTAGATGAATCTATAAACAATCGCCAGTCATCTGGATTATGCTGAACCCCCTAATTCACTCATTAAACCAATAATGTTTATACAGAAACACATATTCTTACATAAGTTACATTACGTTTTATGCAGGAAATAATATTACAACGCCATTAGAAGTGACAGACCGGTCTCTACCTGGGCTTATCTCTTTGCAGTGTCTACTTGTAGAAGAAAAGACAGATTTATTACCGGTATCCTGCTACCTGACAAAGGCTTAGTTAGATGTGTAACAAAAACATTTTCATCTTTACATTTTATAAATGTGTAAGTAATCGTGTAGGGCACGAGTTTAACAAACATATGACACGAATGTTACCAGGTCGCACGCGAACTCCTTTTCGATGTAGGATATCTAAAATATCTAAAAAAAAAAAAAAACTGTAACGTGATGTGACATGTTAGGCATTGTTTTCAGAATATACGCTTGAAAATGGACTAAAAACATGTATTATCTTCACGGAGGTAAATTTCATATTGGATAGTGTCATTAGCTGCCAACATGAGCTGTAAAAGACAAAAATAGTGTCCAAAATTAGGTAGCTTAAAATACGTGATGGATAGCCATTTGTCAGTCTGTTGAATCACATGTGCTTGACATGATCGTCTGTGATCCGTTACTTCTCATCAGCTATATACGAAGTCAGACAATAAAGTAATGAGATTGGTTTAAAAAAGCACTTTTACTTACATTTCTAACCAACTACAATGTGATCACCTTCAAAGTAGTTCCCTTGAAACTGCACACACTTATTCCATCGTTGCTGCTACTACTATTAGCAGCTGTGAAACTCATCTTTTAAGACACTGTTAAATGCCTCGGTTAAGGCCTTTTGGACGTTTTCTGTTGTTTGAAAAGGGCCTCCTTTCACAGTAAGAAATAAGAAGTCGCATGGAGTAAGGCCGTGTGAATATGGAGGCTGCTGCAGTGTTGAGACAGATGAGCAGCCACATTTCTCCGTTTATCTCGCTGTGGCACGGTGTGATTTTTTGGAACCATTTTTGCACATATTCTTCCCATGCCCAGGCCTTCAGTTAGAATGAGGCGAACAGTTTTCCGATTCATGTTCAATTCTTGTGCCATAATTCTGGCTGTCAATTATCTAGCAGTTCGTACAATTTCACATATCCTGACAATGTCGTCATCTGTCCGTGCAGTTGTTGATGTTCATCTTCAACGTTGCTTCTCCCCTCGGCAAACATTTTATGCCATCGAAAATCTTGTGCTCTTGACATCACTTCATTTCCAAAAGCCTGCTGAAGGTTTCCATACGCGATATTATGCGATTTCATTGTATTGACTCAACTCCACTAATCAAGCAGTTATTCCACACTTACGGCTTGCAGGGTGATGCCAGTTGGAATTCGGGTGGAGGAAGGACCTAGATCAAGCATATCTCTAGTAGGAGACTGCAGGTTTGCCTCACCAGCTGGGAAAAATCAGTCTCAGTCATTACTTTATTGTCTGACCTCATATGTTAACTATAAATAAACTTTTTTTTCCTTCTTTGTCTTATTGAATTGCTATTGGCAGCCTGTAAAACGAACAATTCATAATTGAGAGTTTTCTATATACTATAATTTATTTATTAAAATTATGCCTTTAATTTAAGTTGTGTATCTCACTTGTTATTAAAAATGACAAATAAAAATATTATCAGATTACTAGTACAATATATTTTGCATCTTACAATTTACATTGAAAAGCAAACATGCCTATTTTTGGGTGATTTTCATACCATTTGCTCATGTGTATAGCATTGTGAAAGTGTTTCTCGACCTGACGTCGTAGAATTTCTCTTTGCACTTTTCAAAATCCATATCCTAGATGCGTTCATTTTCATAACACTGTGTGCATAATTCCGTTTATGTGCCTGTGTGTCTTAATGGAAGGCAGATAACATGACGAGAAAGATTTTGTGTGTCACTAATGCCGTGTCTCAAAGCTCAAGTCCTACTGCACACTAGTAACTATCAACTAGTTGACTGTAAACAACCCACTAGGAGTTTTAGATATGTATGCCTTCTTCATGGACTATTTTTCTAAAACGGGACGATATCACGGTGCAGCACTGAATTAAGAACGCAATGTCTTAATGCATTTTCTTTACGAGTTATGTGGAAGAAATAAGGGCTTAATAAGTTACAATATTTAAAAAATATAAAGAAGGTACCAGTACTAACAACGTTTACGTGTTAATCTACATTACACTTCCAAAACATCTTCAGATTTCATAGCTGCAATTCCCGATGAGGCATCTATCTTTCTTTAGTGTACAAGTCATCGATCAAGCAAGCGTTTTCGTTTACTAGCTACTACGGACTTGGTTGCTGTACACTATGTAGCTTTGCATCATGACTTTTGACGCCACATCCGACTATTTAGTCAACTATCTAGTTCACTTCAGTTGTAAATGTAGCTTTGAGACACGGCCGAAGTAATTGTAACTTATTGCATACTAAGAGCAAACGTAAAATTATAAATCGAAATATCTTAAAACGAATATTGAATAAATGTAAGACAAAATTCTTAAAACGAATATAGTAGTTTGATTACTATTTTTATTAAAGTCTCATGTCAATGGTACAGAGAGAAGAGGTAGATTAGGACTTCTAAAGTATCCAGTTGTACGGTTTTGTGTGGCATGTGGCCAGATTTTAATTAATTATGTCAACATTAGTTAACTTTATAATGCCAACCGAAATAGTACAATGAAATATAAAATTTTTATAACGATACTTATTATACAAGCGTAACAAAAATTTTATAATTAAGTATGAGATGCGTTCTAGTTCTAAGGACTCGTAATTATTTCTCAGGATTGGAAACAATTAAAAAATCAGTCTCACTTACCTGATGATGAATATCGATGAGTGTTACGCCACACAAGTGGAGAAACCGGATAATAACACACTGATCTTGTAATGAGAACGTCACCATTTGAAGTATCGTAAACACTTTCTAACTCTCCCTGGAGCCACTCGAGTTCTGTGTGCCATACAGTGCTGTCTGTGTCACTCACTCACAAAGAATGCCCGTGTGTTTTATGCTCAGTCGCATGTTTCTACCAGCTCCAAGTCTTAGGAAAATAATTAGAATTTGACCTCACAACATATTACTAGTCTATATATATACATTTCAATCCCAGATGATGGCGAGAATTTTTCTCGTATCGGAACTTCGGCTTTTCCTCAACCACGTGTCACAGAGGTCATGAAAGTAAGCATGAACCTCTACCTACCTTCATGTTCATATCCCCCAAGCACCTCGATAGCGCACCTTTACCTTTCCTATATCGGCATAATAATAATAATAATAATAATAATAATAATAATAATAATAATAATAATAAAAATTACCATCATTATTAAAGTGAATTGAAATATAGAGTGTGATTACTACTCCCATTTGCAGTGTTCTGGCATTGAGAGACGCTGAGGCGAAATTATCTAAACAACTGCGTGACGTATAAATAAGAAAGAATAGAGATTTCGTACAAGAAATTTCCTGTTTTTTTTTCATTCTTTTTTAGACTATTAAATTGATTATAATAAATGAGATTCCAGCCATACCTCGCAGAATCTTTTTGATTAAAAATTATGAAATTAAGTCTGTGGCGCGATACCCCATGGAGGGCTAAGGCCAACAAACCATTCGACTGCTCGCCTCAAGTTCATAGGCCTTATCATAAGTGAACGATCGTCTGACCCTTATGAGGGTGATGTGTGTTCAGCACGCTGTGATTCTCTTCCCCCATTGAGCTATTACAGCCGGCGCGCGGCGTACGAAACTTGAGTCCACTGTAGTTCGTAAATCTTTCGATATCTAAAAAATTGTGGTGTGATGTGACATTTTAAGCATTGTTGTCCGCCCCTTTTCAGACAATCACAGATTGTAACAATCATAAATTGTATACTGTATATACAATCTAGTACTTTACACTCGACAAAATATCGACACTCATTAGTGGCCAATATACATGATCATGAAATTAGAAACAGTCAACAAATTAATATTCCATATTGTAGATTACATAAGAACAACACAAAGTTTTCAATTATGGGGATGACATTATATAATAAGCTCCCCAGTCAATATTATAAATTACCAGTGAATAGCTTCAAACTAGGTTTTACAATTGGTTATTAAATAATCCTTTTTATTCTTTTGGTGAGTTTTCCAACATAAACTTGTTTGTAATTGTTTTTTAATAAATTCGTTTAATTGCAATTAGTTGCAATTAATACATTAAGGGTGAACTGTTTTCTTTCATTTAAAAGTTTGAAATTATTTCATGTTTTCATTGTTTTATTTAAATTTTACTGTTCCTTTTATTAGTGCTTTTTCAAATGTATTATATGTTTTTCAATGTATTCTGACGAGCCTAAAACTATACGTCTAATGGCCAAAATAAATTGAATTGAATTCAATTGAATTTCACTATGATGGATGGGCAGCGATTCTATACACTAACCGAAATTTCATAAGGACATTTATTTTCTGTCCCAATGAAGACTCGAACTGTTCCTCATTTCGTTCTGTGCTCCTAATCCAAAGTATGACGCCTGAAGTCACGGCTACGGCGCAAGACTTGTAAAATATTATATTGCTGTTATCCAGGAACTCTCGCAAACTTAAGTTGGGGATTATTTTAATGACATGAGATGTCTGTGCTGCTATTTACTAACAGTCAAATGTTACTTAGTACTAGAATTCTAGTGTGAATATAGGAGTTCCAATGAAGTAAAAGGTAGTTTTTACTCTCTAAAAAGAAGCAAGACACTTTCGAAGAGGTGGAAAAAGCTATATTTCGGAAGGAGAGATATCTTACTACAAGAATATATCCTTATGATCCTCACTTTGCAGGTAAGTTTATAATACCAATATTTTATAAGCTTTAAATATAATGCAAAGGGAAAATGAAGCTAATAGATATTCCAAATTAAATTGCGATTGAAGGCAGAGCTATGACCTAACATTTTCTTTCATTTGCCAGAGTACTTCACCTTTCAACATAGACGAATAAAATGTGTTGTGAAAAGGAAAAAAAAAAATTGTCGAAAACAGTACCGACTCTTGCGCGCGATTGTGGTATTGAAGAAACATAATGTGTTGCCCATATTGACGTTAAAGTTTACGAGTATATTAAGTTAAAATAATTTACACCTAGGAAAAATACTGATGCTCAGAGTTACAATAAAATTGAAACTAAAGATTAAAATTTCAAATCGAATTCAGCTAGGGCAAATTAAAACTTGTTCCTAAAAGAGAAATATTGAATAAACTTAAAGAGGAACGTAAACCCACAAAAAAAATTAAACATTTCTCAACGTATTCGATTCTGCTGACCCTTCACATGTCTGTTGTAGAAAGATATAATGAAAAATCAACAACGTTCTTCAGAGAGAATAACAGAAAATAATTTTTGATACGAAGCTTGAAATTTTCAAAGCACACAACTCCAAATCACGCCCTGTAACAAATATTTTGGAACAGTCGAAAGTGTTTTTATGTAATTAATAATCCTGCAAAAAGCGACCAATGAAGGAACTGGCCAAACCGAAAACAAAGGAGTACTTACCGTGTATCCGATTAGATTAAGATTGGAAATGAAGTATATTATTGTTAAACTGAGTATTCATTTTAATAAATAGAATTGTGTTTGTAAATTTCGATCATCACTTCAGTCATTATGAGAGCGGTTACCTGATAACACCTTGGTATTCATGTTTTTTCGCTATGTCGCAGCTCAATTCAGCCAATAACTGTGTACGCGGAATAAATTGACACTCCAGGCAAAATTGTAGCAAAAATTTACCATTCAAATTGCAACACAATTTGAACAAGTCAGGTGTAAAGTTATTGTTTTCACATGCTCAACCCTGCAGCACTAATAAGGCACAATTAAAATATCCGGATTACTAAAAACTTTTATTTTACAAATGTTAAATCCAGAGAGAGAATTGTAGGAAAATGATGTATGACCTTAGTATGCTGCTAACGAAACCTAAAGTTCGCACAGATATAAAATTATATATTAGTATTATATTAACTTCTCTTCGAAATATTGAATTCTTCTATTCCTTCGTAACTGTCGTCTTGCTTCACTTACCTTTCTTCCCACCATAATCTGAACACACGCTCTCGCCATGAAACAATACTAACAATATCATCCCATCGCACTTCCTCATACTCATTCTCTTTCACAACATCCCTTCCAAGACTCTGGAATTTGATATCTGCTAGCATCAGGAACTGTCGAAATAAAATTGAATTCAAACACAAACTTACTAGGCGCTTGGTCAGTAATTGAGACATGGCTTCTTGTAAATAGTTACCTTATTCAAGCACAAAATATTTCAATATCCGGTAATTTCATCACTATAAAATTTTATTCTAGGTTTAATTTTTACTAAAGTAAAAAAAATCTTTCTTTTTTCTTAACTTCTACAATAAACTGTCTAGCCTTTCTTAAGCATTTAATCTTTTAGTACTTTGATTTTTATTGTATTTGTAAATTTAATATTAATTGTAGTTATAATTGTAATTGTATTCTTAATATTGTAGTTGTAATCCCCTGTAGAGGGGAAGAGAAGGCCTGATGGCCTTATCTCTACCAGGTTAAATAAATATACTATACTACTACTATGAGACAACTATATCAGGATAATGAGGTAGAGTGTCTAGTTCCTTTTCCCCTCCATTGCGTACATCGCTGACTATTAACAGATTACAGTAGTCAGACTTCAGATGTATACAAACAATTGTTCTTCGTCTAACACATATCGTCAAGTGAGATGTAGGCCTACTGCCTGATAATAATAGATGTACATAGTATCGGCCAAAAGTAGTATAAAACACGAAATTTTGTTAGTAAAGTGCAACTCCATTGAATCATGGTATCAGTGGTTTTCTTCTAGTTGGTATTAACCTATATAATTATACATAGTAATAAATTCAGAACATTTCATTTTACAAAATATGATTAGAAGACCTTTATTGCGTATCTTTTTATTTCAGTTTCAATTGTGATTCAATGAGTCAAATTTCATACATATTACATACACAGAACACGTGGTTCGCAATAGTATTTTGAAAACATGGAGCATGTTTGTAGATAACGCTAACTGAATATATCAAAAGTATGAGTAAATATTTGACGGGTGTAATGTAGACGTAGAACATGACTAAAACGTCGTGTAAAATTTTCTCCAAAAATAATTTATTTCAGACTTATGCAAGAAAAGAAACAATAGGAAACTGAAAAGAAATTGAGGAAATCCTTCCAAAGAGGTTTCAAATTCTTCAGTGTAGCATGGCTCGACGTTACTGAAAAACGTTCGTAACTATAGTCCGTGTCTGGAATCTGTAGCTCTAGTCGTCGCATTTGGGTGGAGACGGACAGAAGCGAATGGGTGGATCTTAGTTGTGCGAGAGTGTATTGCGGGCAGCATCGGCGCGTGGCCGCAAGAGAATAAGATTCGCATGGCAGGATGTTACATAATAATCGCTCGCTCTCCTGAAACAATGCTGTTCCCATCAGAGCGGTCATTGGCCCAGTCACCTCCGCTCATCACTTGCACAGAGGACTTGTTTCATCTCCTAGGTCTACAGATTCCAGACATGGACTGTAGATAGTGTAGCAATGAGACTTATCAGCTTTCTTCTGTAAGCCTACGAGAATAAGTTTTGAACTAGTAGGCTACACTGGTCGCTTCAGTGACCTTGTAACGTAACTGAATCCAATCGATTCATTCTGAACAGTTTCGCAGTGATGTTCAATTCGTTGCAGTTAAGCTTTGTAGACGGCAAGCTTTGACTTGAGAGGGAAATGGTTTTCTTTGTGGGTATGTATGTAATAATATCAATTTTAACAGTCTACAAATATTTTCTTTACAGTGAAGTGACCCATTTCTTAAAAAAATGCGAAATTATCGCAATAATTACCTAGACCTTATTTTCCCTTGATATTGAGAAAAGCCTTCATTGTTTCTTATCAGGTGGAAACTGGAATTGAAAATACTTTAACAAAAGGATTTAATAGACCACATGTTCTACATACACTTTCATAGTACTTATGTATTGTGTGAAGAGGTGAGACATATTGGGATTTCCTAATTTTGGGACAAGTCTTTCAAAGTTGAGTTGTGAAAATGGACCGTATGTACCACTAGAGTTAGAGTGCATACCAGAGCGAAGGAGTTGGCGAGTGAAGTTATTTATACATCCAAGACGAACATGAGAAATTTCTGTAATATGACGGTTGACTAGGAGACATGTGATACAGTGTCCGAAGAATGTTTCAAGAATAAAGTACATCTGAGGCTAGACGAGAAAACAGTGGCTTCAAAAGGCAAGTGTCAATAAAAGGTTCATTTGATCGTCATAGAGCAGTCAAACAAAAATAAACATACAACTTTGCTACTGTTTCAATATACAAAGTCTTTCTCTTATCTGTATATTAAATTATTGCGATAATATGATAATTAATTTACAATGAAATGCGGAATATAATAAATTTATGACGAATTTTTTCTAAAGTAAATACGCAATTCTCTAGTCTCTATATATTAGGTCACTCAAATGAAACCCGGTCATTGCTAGTAATGAAATTAAACTTATTGCTTAATACTCTTCACGATTGTTATCACACTTTTTTCACTGTTACATCAAGTAACAGGTAGGCCTACGTCTTCACGGAATTTCTATGGTATAGGGATGAAACAATATACCTTATAATAGCATTTACACAGCTTCGACCGATGAAAGTAGGTTCCCTTCAGCTGTTTCTTCAAATCTATAAAATTATAGAAATTGCACAGACATTAATCTGGACTGTAAGAGGTGTATGGTAGTGGTTTCCAGCGAAATCTTTGTAATTCATCCCTTGCTCATGTGACAGTTTGAGTTCGAGAATTCTCATGGAATAAAATCACTCTTCTTTTCGAAAGGCCTGGACGTTTTTATTTTATTTTATTTATTTATTTATTTGTTTATTTATTTATTTAACTAGCTAGCTAATGAGTACAAATTAAATTTATAAAACAAAAATGTTTCTAGCCATTACCGTAAGAGCCAGGCTCGTGTACGGTGTAGTCTTAGCCAATAATATAACGTAAAATGTACAAGGACAGTTTACTAAATACAGTAACTTAATTCAAACCAATAAATAACACACAAGAACAAAAAAAAAGAAGAAGAAGAAGAAGAAGAAGAAAGAGAAAAAGACAGAGAAAAACACATTTAATATAAATTGACAATCTGACAGAAGCCAGTGAAATTTAATAAATACATGAATATGGGAAAGTAGACTTTTGTCTTCGAGTACGATATTCATGTTGATTAGATTTATGTTTTATTTGATTTCTGTGATAGTAAGTTAGTAAACTATATTTATAAATTTCTTCAGTAGTTAATACATTAAATTCTGTATAAATTAAATTTGTTGAGTAATCCATACTTTTGATCAGACAAATTTTTATTAATATTCTGTGTGATAAAATTAATGGATTAAGTACAGATTTTATTATACCATATTGTATTAATGATTGTACTAAAGCTAAAAATATTATTCTCAATGCCTCCTTAGTGATAAAATTTTGAAGTATTATGAATTTATAAATTGTATTTCTTATACTTGTACATATGAAATCAATTTGTTTATCCCAACGTAAATACTGGCCTATAATAATTCTTAAATATTAAACTTGTGTGGAAGGTGTTAGAGGTGGGCAATGACATTAATTATTTGTTAATTCATTACATGAAATATTATGTAGTATTAAGTGATAATTATATTCATAGGTGGAGGTGAACCTTTCGTTGTTAAAGAAAATGGAATATAGGTAGTTTTATTAGTATTTAAGGAAAGGAGATTAGAGTCAAGCGAATTTTTCACTACTTTAATTCCATTGCTAGCATTTAAATAAGTGTTATCCCAATTTTCCCCATTAAGTACAGTATCATCTGATTTATTTTTTTTTTATCTAAAATGATCGAGAGTGTCTGTATAGTGCTGGATGCTGATCATTTATCCAAGCTCCAGAAATTCCACTAGAAATGGAACCCGCTTGTATTTAAAAAGTAAACGGTAACATGTATTTCTCTGCATTTCCTTGCTACTAGAGATTCTTAAGGCGAGGAGATCCGGTGTGTTTCCATGCCATGCTAGACCGATGGGATTGTATCTCCAGGACTCGTCACCAGTAACAATGCAATGTAACAACTGAGCCCTTTCCTCTTGGCAGATTCTCACACGTAATTGAGTGTTACCCACTGCGCGCAAACTTTGCGATACCGCAAGTAATTTTGTGGATACTTTACTGGCTGATATTCGCTTATTGTTATTCTCCTATTCTCTCGGACAACATTATCAACATGATGATTTATATTTTACGCAGTAGCCTTGAGCGCTTGCCCTACTCGTGAATTGTCCTGCAGAGCTGTTCGGCTGGAACGAAAACGCGCACACCAACCCTTTAAAACATACAGCTGGTTTTCCTAGGCATGTGTCTCCATATTTTGTAACCATTCTGCGGGATTTCGCAGGTGTACTTATGCAGACAACGAATGAATTAAGTTACAGCACACCGTTCACTTTTAGTAGCTTCCATCTGCACATTCGCTTTTCTTTTTTAATTTTTGGAGCAACAATGACAGGCATTCCAACCACACCGATCAATAGAAAATCTATAACCAATGTTGCCAATACCTTTTAAGGGAACTCCTGCCGATACTGCTATTGCACATAGTAAACCTCGATTAGATTTCATTTGAATAAACGATAATTATGCAGGGTGATTCGCAAGGATTTAACGCTACTTACGAAGCTTATTTTTGAAGATATTCTGAGCAAAAAATTTCATATAAACATCTCAGTATTTTCAGAGTTACACTAATTTGAAGTTGTTAGTAAAATACCATTTTCCTTTAGTTTTAACAGTAAAAGAATATTACAAATAGAGAATGAACTCTTCAGAAGTATCATTTCTTTAAATGGCTAGTGTTCTGGACAAAAAAATGTGTTGTTAATTGCTTTGTACAGATTTTGTTTTTCAATTTTAAACTAAAAATTACATTATTCTTACGCACTTATCGCAAAAATTGTTACAAATCATACTACTGAACGAACTTGATTCTTTACAGTTTAATTCTGCATCCTAATGTACAATCTTGAAGAATTTACAAGATTGGCGCGAATTGTAACAAGTGTTGTAATAATGAATAAGAAAAATGAAATTTTGTAGTAAAAAATCGAAAGAAAATTCTGTGCGAAGCAACTATGGAATTCACAACACATTTTAGCTACATCATACTAGCTAATTAAATAAATGATGCTCCTGAATAGTTCATTCTTTATGTGTAGGGCTAGGATTTTGATGACCTATTAATCATGAAAAAATATCCTAAAAACAATGCATTTATGACCTAAAAATCTTTCAAAAATGCCCTTAAAATGCCCTAAAAATTGATCTTACATAATTGCCTTAGTAGAAAAGAGGTTTTGTACTACTTATTATTTAGACTAGTAATTAAATTACATTTTACATATTTTTTTCTAAGTAGTACACTTTAATTAATTATTTTCTCTGATGTAATTTCCATGTATGATCGTTAAACTCTGCTTCGGCGTGTGGACGTGAGGGCAGCAGTCGACTGGTCGGTCTTGGCCCTTCATGGGTTGTAGCACCATGGATTTACTTTACTTTTAGTTTCCGTGTAGTCTACCACAAGGCCACTCTTATCTGGAATTAGCAGGTATAGAGGAGTCTGTATTGAAGGGGTGGCTGGACTGATCCATTATGTGGGGTGTACAACATTTTAATGGCAATATTTGTGTAGAAAAACGATTAAAATATTATACAAAATAATGAGTATTAATGGACAAAATATGTAAAGAAAATATCAAAGGAAATAGACATTATTTTACATTAATAATGGAGAGTTATGGCCAAAATCAAATGAAAATGCCTAAAAAATGACCGAATAAAACAAAAGATGCTCTTATGAGTTGAAACAGGCAAAAAATGCAAAAAAATGCCCTAACAAATATGTCTTAAAACACTCAGTTTATCACATAACACATAAATACCAAAGCAGATATATTTCTGGCTTACTAGAAAAAAGATGCAATTTCATCAAAATCCTAGCCCTATTTATGTATATAATATTCTTTTCCCTTAAAACTAAAGAATAATGATATCTTACAAACAACTTCAAATTAATGTAACTCTGAAAATATTGAGATTAGGATATATGTTTATATGACAGTTTTTGCTCAGAATGTCTTCGGAAACAAGCTCCTTAAGTGACGGTAAATCGTCGTGAATCACCCTGTATAAGGAATATTCGGCAACATGAGAAAAGACCTGGGAGAAAAGTATTGCGATGATCAATAAATGAAACCAAAAAGTATAATACTAACTGAGCCCAGGAAGATGTCCCAGCATTTTTAAACCTGCTAAAATATTATCTTCGTCATCTCACCTAGACTTGAGTCACGGAACCTTCTGATACAAGGCAAGCATCATGACTACGTGACCGACGAGGACAACACGAATTGAGGTTGAGCTGTGCTGCTAGGTCGGACAGATTTTGCCTCACACAGCGCTGGTCGGCGTCAGACAGAAGCTCTTTGACTTGCGCTACAAAGCGGACGGACAGTTTGTTTGTGACGTTCATTTTATTATATTAGAGTGTTTGAAAGCTATTTGTTTCCATCACGTAGAAAAAGAAACAAGAGTGACATTTTCCAGGCATCCATTAGAGTCTGCACCCTGGATGACGTCGACTACTTGCGCGAATCAACTCGGTGAGTGCTGGCATCGACCCCTACGCCGTTAAAGAACTGATTTCATTGTTAGATGCTCTGCCGTCTGCTGGGTACTGGCGAGCAGTGCTGTTGGTTTTGAAAGGTCCTGTACGTGTAATCACCAAACAACAGAGCGATTGATTAGGATTCACTGTTCACCGTTTGTCGCTAGCCCGGAGCTTTCCATACCCTTCGTCTGTTTTTTCAATTCTCCTGATTGTGCCGTGCTGTTTTATACCTCTGACGCGACTGCAACCAGCAAATCACAATTTCATTAACTCTAAACTTGATTTATTTAAAACTGATTTGTTTCCTGTCTTAAATATTTACAGAAACTGAACAATATTACTTAAAAGTAAACAGAGGAACCTCGGTTCCCTAGTCACCGTTGAAAAATAACCTTATGTAATGTATTTCTTTTTCTTTTATTTTATTTTGTTAAATATCACTGTATATTCGCCTATGTAAAGGGACATCATTTTATTTTACTAACATTTTTAATATTAACCTGGCTATACCTTGGGATTAACTGTTGAGAACCGAAAACGCCGTTTGCTACCCCCTTCCACGACTGGAGTTCGATGATACTGCATAAAATACAAACAAACCACTTTACTAGTTATAGGAGAGAAGAAAAGTAGTTCATCCATTTACGTAAACTAGGAAATATCGCGATTTTGAGTTTGATAATTTTCATTAGGTTTTGTTTAATCAAAATACAGTACTGTATTAACAATAAGTGTTTTTACTCACGAACTGAGCTATCCATTCGGACGTATTTATTATGCAGTGTTTATTGTACTGTCTACAGCACATTAGCGTACAAAAATGTAATTTATCACAATTTCAAAAACGTTTTACGGTGAGAAAACCTGTAGCATGGCGTATGCGGGAGAGAAATAAAATTATGTGCCTCATGTCCTAAATTTAGGGCATGTAAAAGAGCACTTTTCTTGATGAAGGATTTCAGGAATAATTTGACGTCTATTTCCAGACCATGTTAAATTTTGATACTAAGTAATCTCTAGGAAAAAAGTGTAGGTAAATTAAATACGGTTACTATAGAAAACTGCAGCACCAAACACAGATTGCATCTGCGATAGATACTCAAAGAACAAAGGAACATGTCAATATTCAGAATTAATTGAATTAAAGCGGTTTCAATTGAAACCTTTCCTTGAAGCGTATTTAATGTTGTTATTATTATTATTATTATTATTATTATTATTATTATTATTATTATTATTATTATTATTATTATATTCCATATGAATCCATATTTGAATATTATCAGAATTTCAATTTCAAATGAACATCGTGTTTATATGTCGTTTGTGTATTTATTAAGGGTAACAAGTGTGCAAAACATTTCAGAACTAACATAACACAACATGACGGTACCTGAATACTTCTTCTTATAAACCTAGAGCGTAGAACGCTTCAATTCAATTTACAATCTGCCATCATTGTGGAAGCAGGAGACCTGTACAGCAAGATAAATGTGCTTGCGATATTCGCATGTCGAACTTTGCTTTATAAAACGGAAATCATATACATGAACTTCCATTGATTTCAATTTTAAAATAACGTTAACGTATTTTTGTAGAAATGTTTGTTAAATTTCCCGTTCTGTGGTTTTTCTCAGAATTCAAGAGTATTGAAATTTAGTATATTAACATTACGCTATGGATATGTATCACAAAGAAAATATATCATTTTTTGTACGCAACATTTCGTTGTATGATATGACATTTTTAAAAATTTAATTGTAATGGGCATCACAGTACTCAAAGTTCAACCTGCTCAAACTCTGGAATAAATGTGAGGCTGTAAAATGATATCAGGACTTGAGGCCTCTCCGATATGAAATAAAATCATCTCAGCTTCGATAATAAAATACGGAATATTATGATAGAGTATGATAAAATATCTCATAAAATACCGAAGATTGGCAATAACTAAAATTCTTCTAATTATCGCATAAAAACGTGTAAATTAGGAAAAACTAAAGTGGGAAGATAACAAAGATCTATTGATTTAATGGTTACTGTACTTAATTCGGAATTCAGGTATCGAAGACAGAATCTACAAGCCTACTTATGCGATAGATTTCGTAGAAGAATGCATCCAAAACAAGATTTCTCCGAGGAAGAAGTAAATTTGTAAATCTTTCATCATACTAATTTCGTTGTATGTTCTTATGGCTTTAGAGCAATAAATAGTTTAATGTCGTAAGTGAAATACTTAAAGGGAACACTGTGTCATTGTCTTACGGTTTCTACCTTCAGCTGCTAACTCTCGGCAGTGTCAAATTGGGAATTATATATAATTCTCTAGAGATCAGACGTTTTCGGAAGTGTTGTGAGGTACACATACTTGAAGATCACTGCGTAGGCACTTCTTGTAATATGTTAATAATAACTAGACATACAGTAATTACTGAGAATAGGAAGTAATAACACACGTTCCTTTTTAGAACTTAACATAGAAGGAGAGAAAGAATATGCGTAACAAAGAAAACGATGGAATTTCTGAGAAAATATTCCGCCTTGTTATACTAATAAATTTTATGTCCATTGGCTGTTCTTAGAAATGCATATTTTCCACTATTTCAGTGTCATATAAATTATGGGATACACTTGTGTGGGCATGGCCCAGACGTTACAAAAATATTATTACATCAATAGAAGACACTTAGGACAATGTTGAACAGAAATTACAGACAGACTTACTTTTAGACCTTTATTTATTCATACTAAAATTATGACAGTGTATAATTTATATATATATATATATATTCATCTTAATTTATATTCATAATACTTTACATGATTATAAAATAAGGTCACAAATACATACAATCAATACAAGAAATAATTAAAATGTCCATATACAATATTGTAGACTCAACTTAAGATTGGAATTACATTTTCTAATAAGTTGAAGAAATAATAATATAATTTTAGTTTTGTTTCCGTCTTGACTTATTTTAATATTAACCCAGAAGAATATTTGTTAACACGTTTTAATATTTTACTTATGAACGTTTTCGCCCATTTTGGGCATCTTAAGACCTTAAAGATATCTGTACATAATTGCATAATATATATTGAAATTCTACAAACAATTAATGGAAATTTATAAATACACTAAAAACATTTTCTAAAAAGGTACACTAAAATACAGCAACAATTAATAGTTGTATGATATATATGCATATTTAATGTCATATTACAGAGTGTTTCAAAAATACGGGGCATAATTTCAGGTATGTATTTCTCACATGTAGACAATCAAAATAGTTCATTACAACATGTGTCCGGAAATGCTTCATTTCCGAGTTATGGCCTTCACAACATTGAAATTCACCGGAACGTTTTTCTTTCCGCAGGTCGTTGCCGTCAAAGGCGACATTAAGAGGGCACTCTGACAGTTCATTCCGAGGCTAAGGTTACATTCAGTGTTGTGTAGGCGTTAGACTGTGCTACATGTATTCAAATCAAGAGCTGGCAGAGATACACTTCATGTACGGTAAGGCGTACGGCAATGCTGCGCTGGCTCGTCGTTTGTAACAGGAGAGGTACCCACAGCGACAATGTCCAGATCGGAAGACATTTGTACGTCTCCATTACCGTCTGTGCGAGTATGGAAAATTTAACTCTCCTGGTTTGGGAAGGGGATGACCAAGATCTACAACTCCAGAAGTACAGGAGGAGATTCTGGAGGCTGTGAACATGACTCCTTCTATTAGCACATGAAGGGTAGCGTTGCAAGTCAATGTTCCTCATACGACTGTCTGGAGACTGTTGAAAGAGTATCAATTGTATCCTTATCATTTGCAACGTGTACAGGCCCCGTCACCAGCAGATTACCCTGCACGAGTTAGGTTCTGTCAGTGGTTCTTTTAGCAGTGTGGTGTAAATCCGAACCTTCCTGCCTTAGTATTATTTACAGATGAAGCACAGTTCACACGAGATGGCATAACAAATTTCCACAATCAGCATGTATGGGCGTATGAAAACCCACGTGCAACTGTTCCATCTCATCACCAGGTGCGGTTCTCCCTCAACATGTGGGCCGGTATCATTGGTGATCGATTAGTTGGACCCCATGTGCTTGTAAACAGACTTACGTGGCAGGCGTACACAAACTTCCTGGAAAACACCATACCTCATGTTTTAGAAGACACTCCACTGATCAATCGTCAACACATTCACTTCTTGCATGATGGCGCTCCTGCACACTTCAGTCGTACGGCTCGCCGGTACTTGGATCGAAGGTTTCCTGATCGATGGATAGGTAGAGGTGGCCGCCCAATTGCTTGGCCTCCACGCTCACCTGATCTGAACCCTCTCGATTTCTACTTGTGGGGCCATTTAAAATCATTGGTTTATTCGTCTCCGGTGCCTGATTTGGAATCCCTTCGGAATCGAATTGTGGCATGTTCTGAGGACATACGCAATACTCCTGGAGTTTGGGATCGTGTTCGCAGGTCAATGAGACATCGATGTGAGGTCTGTATTCAAGCAGGAGGTGGACATTTTGAACATCTTCTGTAATGACAACGACCTGCGGAAAGAAAAACGTTTCGGTGAATTTCAATGTTGTGAAGGCCATAACTCGGAAATGAAGCATTTCCGGACACATATTGTAATGAACTATTTTGATTGTCTACATGTGGGAAATACATACCTGAAATTATGCCCCGTATTTTTGAAACACCCTGTATAATCATTTATGACAGCTAAAGATCGCGAACGAGTTATTATATTGGAACAATAAACTGTATAATGACTCAAAATGAATATTTGTTTAACAATAAGACTCTTAGGTTAAATGTGCATATTTTCACAGAAAGTTACAAAGCTCGGAACTTGGGGACTTGTGTCTTTGAACGTGGCTAAGCGACAGGACTTCAATGTCAACAAACTCCCGCTTCCAGCACAGAGGTACTGTAAGGTCTGCTATAAAAGTGGTTCCTGGCTGGAACAACATATTGATAATATTATGGTAGGTTGAAACAAGTAATTTTATAGCATATATATAAATAAACATGCAAAATATATCAAATTTACAGTTCTGCTCTGTATATCTTATTACAGTGTATGACTACATACCGTACATTCGAATATTTTTCGAACCCATACCGTCTTCGTCTGTTAGTTAAACATGATTTGAAACGAAAGAAACTTATTTCCACGCCACATGAAGTGACGGGAGCAAAATTAATTTTTTTTATTTTATTTATTTTAACTAGCTACCTAGTGAATACAAATTACATTTATAAAACAAAAACGTTTCTAGCCACTACCGTAAGAGCCAGGCTCGTGTACGGTGTGGTCTTAGTCAATAACATAACATAAAATTTACAAGGACAGTTTACTAAATATAGTAAGTAACTTAATTCAAACCAATAAATACAACACAAGAGCAAGAATAAAGAAGAAAGAGAAAAAAGAGAGAAAAATACATATTTAATATAAATTGACAATTCGACAGAAGCCAGTGATATTCAATAAAAACAAGAATATAGTAGACAGAAATAAAAGGTAAAAAAAAATACATTTGTTAATATTATATTATATCGTGGATAATTTTACAAATTTATTTTTTAAAAGCTTCAATTTTAAAAATTTTCAAATTTGGAAAATGGTTTGTAATTGTATTATAAAGTCTTAGGCCGAAATAAAGTATTGAATGTTTTCACTGTCACTGTTTCCTGTTCGATTTTCAGTAGTTGCTAGCTGATCTCGTATCTGAGAAAGATAAGTATCCTAAATTTGTCTCGAAAATAATTTTCAATTTTTATGTCACTACTAGGGAAGGTTCCACTACGACTTGATCCATGGCTATGGACAAATTTTCCACCGATTTAAGGGACTGCGATGTATTTCAATGAATGCCCGTTTCCAATCTCTAGTTTGTGTTTGACACAAGTTACAAAATATAAACTCTCCATTCGAAGAAAATAATGTATCTCCTCAGAATTCCTTCACGAAATTCTGTACCTAAATTTTAAGAAATATATTTTCAAACGTATACAATACCCATTCGAATAATACGTATTTTCTTATTTTCAAACAGACCGTTTACCTCTAATTAATTATCTGACACGACACAGTTTCCTCGTCCGTCTTCCTGTCATTCGATGTGACCACTTTCTTAGTACACATGACTGTCCCTGAGCACTTGCAGAGTGAGCTTTGTGTACGTTGTACCTATAACCTTACTCATGCACACGACACACAAGTCCCCAAGTTCCGAGCTTTGATGATAATATTACATATCAAAAGAACTTAATAACATAAAAAAAGTTTAAAAAGGTGTAAGAAGTCCTAGTTGACTGTTATATTGAAGTTGGTGTAAATAGAAAGGATTTGGATTGAAGGCGAAAGGTTTGGAATGAAAACGTTCACAAGTAAAATATTAAAATGTGTTAACAAATATACTTCTGGGTTAACATTAAAATAAGTCCAGACGGAAACAAAACTAAAATTATATTATTATTTCTTCATTATAATTCGACTTATTTGACAGCTTTATCAAAATGAATTCAAAATTCAAATTTCTAATAAGTTGTCTGTATCAGTTATAAATCTGCCAGACGGAATTATATAGGGGATATACATGAATGGCTAATTGTAAGATCGTTGTATAGTATTAATGAATTTATTGAATGCGAGATGGATGCCTCTTTTTAATGAATAAATACTGACGATGTCATTTTCAATTTCTTATGTGTTGATCTCTGGCAAATAAAGAATTGTTGTTGTTGTTATTATTATTATTATTATTATTATTATTATTATTATTCGCGGAAATGTGCTCCCAGAAGGTCATTTTCCGTTAGCATTCTCAATTTCGAAACTGCTGTATTTCTACATTTAAATTTGGATACTATGCAAGCGTACCGTTTTTATAGGAAGTAAAGTTTGAATTCATTCTATATCTCATTTAAAAAATAATTTTGTTTCTTGTGCTTGTTTCATTTCGTATTTTCACCATCTCTTATAGACGATTTTTTTTTGTTAATTAATCTGATTTGTGATTTTCTTGTAACGCACTGCGCCTAGGAATCTCATACATGAGTATATGTCTACAAAAATTGTATTATTACAAAATATGGAATGATTGAATCAGCAATGAAGCTGTAAGCAACAGTCAATGGCTGTCACCTTGGCAGAGTTTTGGCTTAGAATTACTTTGGACCTTGGTTCGAGTCCTGATGATAGCATAGTCGTATTTGTGGTGGACAAAGCCAAGATTATTGAGGTTTTCACTCGAAGTTCCCTCATTACAATAGCATTAGCCAAATGTTGTCGGCTTGATATAGTATTGTGACTGGCGTACAGGATGTGGGACTTCACCGAAACATTAAGCTTAGATGACACCACGTAGCTGAATAATGATAGGCCTATCTACGAAGAATGCGCCGTTTGGACTTCAATAAAGATTTTTAAGTCAAGGAATATTAAGACACAAAAAGCCCTTTCGAAGCTATGGTGCTACTCTTAGGGGCCCTTCTTCTTGTAAAAAAATCTATTTCGGTGAAAATATCAGTGGCCGCAGATGATAATAAATTACCTACTACATTTTTACTTGAAGTATAGGGAACCACCTTACGTAGTAAATATACAGGGTGGAAGGTAACTTCTACAATCCTTCTGGGATATGATATCTCGAATTATGACAAACAAGAAAGTCTAATAATATTTTGTTCCCAGAAGGGCGGTTTTCGAAAAAAATGTTTTTTTTTTTTTTGTAACTTGAAATTATGATATTAAGTTTTTTATGAAACTGCTTAAAACTGGATTTTTATCTCCTGTAGGATGTTAGAGTAAGCTATGTATGGCCATGTTACAGTAGTATTTGCATGGAAAATAACACAGATTTCGAATAAATCGCGTGAATAGTCGTGTACACATTGCATGGGAACAGGGCTGTGACACGCTGGCAACGCTATTTCTTACGTACGCAAATCATGTGGCCGAGCTAGGTGTACAGAGCGGACGATACGCTTACATTCACTTCGTAATTAGTTGTAGGCTACGTGCAGTTGAAACACAACGAGATGCCACAGTTTTCTAATCGTAAGTATCTGGACACGTTATTAATTTATGGCGAAACTGGTCACAATGCCGCTGCAGCTGCTCGCTTATACCATGACAGATAACTGGATCAGGAGAATGAAAGTTGTAGACACGCAACTGGTGGACACTTTGAACATTACCTTTAGAAGACACTGTAGAGAATGGTGTAAAAAATTTAACAGTGTACCTTACATTAATGTGTATCATTTTCATTTAGTTTTAAAGTTGTTTATTTCTTCCAAACATTGTATTGTAATTGAGTTGGAGTAACATCAACTGCGTGGTCCTCAATGTAAAATAATACTCTATTTAAAGGATTAATTTTATTTTATGCATAATTTTTCATTCTACTGTATTATTAATAAAATTGCCTTAAAATGTCACGGAAACTACATGTTTGTTCGTACTAATTTAGTACTGAAACGATACAATAACGAACATTTCATCATAGATAACGAATAACATAGTTCATGTAGGCCTAATTAACATGTTACGATTACATAAATTTTAATTTGACTGCATCCTCAACAGCTGTTTCTGTTTACAACACGCTATATGTGTACATTTTCTCAAAACCTCTACCAAGTTGATGATTGAAGCGGCATTCAATATGCTGGGATGCAATGATCTCGCGAAGTAAACAATGCTACTGTCTACAACGTTGCAACATTGCAACATTCGTTTTCTCGAAATATTACAAAAACTATTGGTCGTATGAAAAAAATATTATTTGAAAAACGTTCCCAAATGACGTGATCTGTTACGTGTGTGAAGGATTGTAAAAGGTTACCTTCCACCTTGTGTGTGTGTGTGTGTGTGTGTGTATATGTATATATATATATATATATATATATATATATATACAGTATATGTAATATTGTTTGTTTGTAAAAGTAAGCGTAATTTTCTTGTATAGGTTTTATCCCAACACCTTGATATCAGCAAAAAACGGTGGCTCAGTGTTTTTTTCGGAAACTGTTAAGAAATTATAAAAAGCATGAGCTTTGAAGTGGGAAGTTCCGCGTTAGTGAGGCACAATTTGCGTTTCTAATCCAATAATGATCGTGAGTACAGAGCTCGGAACCCATCTTGCGACTGCGGTTACGTAATTTATCCCCATTTCCAATAACGCGCACCGCGCTCGAAGCAACAAACCACTGATTGTCAATAAAAAAAAAGATCGCTTTTAATTAATTATTGGCGCTTTACCACTACACCATTTCGATATTTCCCACAATAGAGCGCAAGACTTCCTGAAACAAATTAAAAGTTTTTAAATTGTGTACCGGCGTGTAGGCCATTTTCTAATTCCTTGATTTTTCCTATTACATTTTACCGTAATTGCACCGAAAAACAACAGTTTACAATGAAATTAATTATTATTTTTATACAACGTATTTATTATGAACTACGTTCGCATGGAGTTGGCTTAAAATGAATAACAGAAAGATTAAAGGTTGCCTTCAATTAGTAATTTGTTGACCATGACTTTAATTATATTATTATTATTATTATTATTATTATTATTATTATTATTATTATTATTCCATCGTCCCACACCGTAGTTTCGAGGTCCTAAGCGCCTTGCCTGCACTCTCGTTACGGAATGCTGGCTGGTTCGAGTCATCATAGGGGCAGAAATTTTCTCATGAGTTTGGGACATTGTATGGGGCCGGTTTCCACACCGTATTGTGAAGAATTTGGGGATCTATGATAGGTAGTTATAGGCCTACTTAATTCCGCGAACGAGCTGTGGCAGTTAGAGGACATCGTGCTACCCACACAATACTCCGTTCTGGTTGGATGATCGTTCACCTCTGCTGGGGCATGTAGACGTGAGACCAGCAGTCGGCTTGACAGTCTATGGGCTGTCGCGTTCAAGATTATTATTGTCACCATCAACATCATCATCCATTAATGACCATCGTAACCACCATTATTATCGAAGCCACAAGAATTAGAGAAATGATCTATTTAATGTCACTTAGTCTATCCTCTTTTTAGATCGACCTATTCCTCTCTTTCTACATCTCGGCAGAGTGTTGAATCTACTCTAATCGGAGAAGGCGGGATTCTGTTTGCTTTCTTCAGGACATCTGAACATTTTATTGGTAAATAATTTTTAAACTGAATTTGTTGACTTTATGCAGTACTACACACTTCCGACTTGATTCTTTTATATTATAATTATTTGGATCATTCGAGGAGTGAATACCAGAGTTTAATGAACATTAACATATAATTAAATACTTTATATTCCTTGCTATACGTTTCTTTGAATTATGGTAATCACTTAATTTTAACCCCCGTATTCTGCGTTTTAAATATATGGCGCTTGGCCCACTATGGCTCTGAACCCTTCAATTGTAACATTTTGTAAAACATCCTACATATTTAGACATCTCTTCATGAACATTTAGTCCACACTTGTGGAGTAACGGTCAGCGCGTCTGGCCGCGAAACCAGGTGGGCCGGGTTCGAATCTCGGTCGGGACAAGTTATCTGGTTGAGGTTTTATCCGGGGTTTTCCCTCAACCCAATACGAGCAAATGCTGGGTAACTTTCGGTGTTGGACCCCGGACTCATTTCACCGGCATTATCACCTTCATATCATTCAGACGCTAAATAACCTAGATGTTGATAGAGCGTCGTAAAATAACCCAATAAAATAAATAAATCATGAACATTTATGAATACATTATTTTAAATTGTTTGAACAAAGATATTAAATCGATAAAAATTATGTCTGAGAGTATTAGTTTCGTACAGAACAGGCTGTTATGAGCACAACTCTGGCCCTGGAGTTGTGTATTAGTCTGTATTAGAAACTACGCCTTTTGTTTAAAATATCTCCCGTTCCGGTTCAATTGAGAACAAAACAAAGTAGAATCATTGAAATGTTCCAACAAATACAGGACAATGCGGACATATTCACGAAATTCCTGCGATTCGAACTCCCACTTGAACTCCACAACTCCGCACATTGAAATAAGCGGACACAGAATGGACGGATAAATTTGAAAAGGATGCTCGGGTCGTGAATTTTAATTAAATACCTCCGGAGAATTTAAACTTTCTTGTTTGTCAAGCATGTATGCATGTGTGTGCTAAACCTTACTCTCCTGTAATCATATTTATGTCTCAATTTACCACATAACTACTGTATATAAAACATTTCTGTGTACTGCAAGTAAAACTATAACTCTAATTTTCAGAAAATACTCGTATTAACTTATAGAAAACAAGTACAATATACGGTCTTTATCTGACTGAGTTAATTTGTTCTCTGAGAAGGCAACAAGCAATTTCGTAAATTTTAGAACTGAAATTTTGTACCTTTCCGAAACATGTTTCGGACTTTATGGAGTTTGAACATTATTTTGGCTTTTACAAGCCTTTTTAAACAAGGAAAAGTTTACAGGGTGCTATTATTTTTAAAGTTTTGTGTTATTTTATTGCATTTTTCAACAAAATAGCTTAACATTTTATCCGAAAATGAAGATAATTTTGTGTTTAATGCAACTTCCATATACAACGTGCATTCTTTATTCACAGCCTAAGATGTCTGAGTATATTACAGCGCTCGGATTGATTATTTGGTAGTGACCAAAGAGTTTGTAATACTTAACTAGAGACACCAATGGCGCTAGTGTAGCGTACAAATTTGAACCGGGAGTTCATGCTTCGCCGTGAGTGCGAGCAGTTCATGTTTATTGGAGGAGTATGAATAAATGTAAGTACACTTGAAGGGAAATAATAAAAAAAGATGGTGAAATACTGAGTCGCAAGTAATTGTTCTAACATAGCCTACTATTGTAGGATGCCCAGGAAAGCATGCATCTCTTAATATTTAGAAAAATGTTCCAAATGCAGTTCCTCCTTTGAATGTGTTTACAGAATGTTGGAACATTTCTTGGATAAAGTTATTCCAGAAACACATTAATCAGATTTATACGGTTGATTTCCACAATGTATGTAAGGGTTAGGTGCCATCATATTACAGTGGAGTATAATAACAAAGTGCATAAGGAAATTCTCAGACAGTATCTGTATAAAACTGTTTCGTTTCAGAATAAATTAAATCATGTAATTTCCGTTCGGTACTTATAGTTTATTCGTGAAAATATAGCTGATGGCCACAAATTTATTACCACCACCACATCTTGCCTTGCCATCACTACTACTACTACTACTAGGCCTACTATTACCACTACCACCATCACCACCACCACCACCACCAGGACTACTAATACCACCAACTCTAGGCCTACTAATATCATCAATACTAGGCCTACTACTACTAGACCTACTGTTACCACTACTAATAGGCCTATTAATATCACCAATACTAGGCCTACTATTACCACTACAAATAGGCCTACTATTACCACTACTACTGGGCCTCTATTATATCACTACTACTAGGTCTATTAATACTACTGCATTAAAAAGCCTGTACTGACAGCTATGCAATTAATACATAGTTTTATGGTAAAAATTTATTCTTGTTATGTTTTAAATCAGGTTTCCAGTATTTTGATGATCTCATATTTCACCACTAAACATTTTCTAAGCACCATATATCTTCCTCTTCCTTTGCATGAAAGGACTAAAATATAGATTATTTTAAATATTACAGTAGATATCTATTATTATGATCCTAAAAATACTGATAATACTGAAAATTTATGTTAGTATTGCCATTATTCAATATTTCACTTACTTATTCCGAGTACATATATGGGTGATTGAATTTATTTTTTTATAATGTCGCCAGAGATGAATCATATGATACTTTAATAAATACAGCGCTCCTCTGCCATTCATCTTTATTTCATCACGACCCATCCTTGGTAAAAATATGTTTAAAACAGTGTCTATCACCAGGCTACATCAATGTATTGTGGTACAGTTTTCGAATTTCGCGGCGCAAACACACCCTTTAATGTGCGGATGCTAGTGTATTCAATTTGTGACATTTTCCTTGCCTGCCACTCACGGTTATGTGTCTCTAGTAAGTATTGCAAACTCTTTGGTAGAGACTGAGTGATATTGAAAATACTTCGTTTCTAAGTAGCATATCGAGACCATTTCTCTCTTTTCTGATGGCTCTGAAATAACATTAAGTATTATTTAACACTCTTTAATGATACTGCACAATGACATACTTTCATAATACTTCTGAGGTAAACCCTCCTTCAAGTAAATGGGCTCCAATATTAAATACATAACATTTTTTCTTGTCAAGTAATTAAATGACAAAAAAGTAATTTATTTAAAAGTAAAAATTTTGAAACGGATATTTAGAATCTTACAAGTTAGAAAAAATGAAGCAGTGTATTACATTCCGGTATCATATATAGCGTGTCTTAAAAATGTTAACACTTACATGGGTAGTGATTCACATATGTATACACAAACCTATACAATTCTCCATGTTTTGTTAACCATCGTGTCCAACATATTATGTAAGGAATCTTTCCCATATAGCATGCAGAGTGGATGCACATTTCATGTGAAACTGCTGCATTACATCCATTATTCTCTCTCGCAGATCGTCTATATTTCGTAGCTTAATTGCATATACATGATTTTTCAGCATACACCACAACCAAAAATTGCAGAGAGTAAGATCCGGCGAACGTGCTGGCCATTGTATTGATTCTCCTCTACCAGTCCTTCTTTGTTGCATATGCATCCTAAGATTTATCCTCAAGATTTTCCATACAGTTGGCCTGGACAGAGGAGATCCTGAACGGTTTCCTCTTGTTGATTTATTTGGACTAAGTAAGAAAGTCCCTTTACAAGGGATCGGCCTGTTTGTGATCGACCGCTGTTCGCTTTGTAATTCTATAGTGCTCGGGAAAAGTGGCACAATTCAAAAATGTTAATTTTACAGTAGAAGGAAAAAAACTGTCTTCACACTAATTTATGTCGATTTTATTTTCTTCCGTATGAATTATTGTAATGGGAGAAATACTTATGTCTCTTTTCCCAAGTAAGCAGATGTTCCGTAAGTTGTCAATAAATTAATAAAAAATGTTTGTGGAAACAGACTTATGCCACTTTTCCGAAGCACTGCAGAATTATCGCCAACAACTGAGCTGCCGGTTTCGACGAACTTGTCATAAATGTGGTAAGTGGTTAATCTAGATGGTTGATCACTGTTGAAATAGGCTTCATATTTTTTGCGAATCAGTATGGAGTACTGAAACATCCATCTTTCGCATTTGAACCTTGTAGTCATTTTTACAATGGAGGTGATAACGAATTCATTGCAACCATGGAAATACCATGACCTACTTTATTTTGAAAAAAAAAATGAAAACGTATTGCTCCCAAGGTCCTGTGTATAATCACATAAACATAAACTGAATCACTATCCATATATGTGATAACATTTTTCGGAAACATAGTGTATTATGTTTCTTTAAATGTACGATATATTAAATAACGCTACATACTGTGAGAGTGTGGGAAAATTTTTGGCAAAAGTTCGACAGCTGTGGGTGGAACTGGCCGAGGGGAAGGAGGCCGAGGAAATAAGGGGAAGAATGTTGTTTATTAGTGTTACAATGAGTAGTATTAACATTGAGCGAATAAGGTAATTAGGGGATAACGTTCTTTTTGTATTAAGTGTGTGTTTTTTTCTATTAGTTTTTTAATGCGTCTGTATGTGTTTTTTATGTCTTACATTTACATTTATTATTTGGATTATTTATTACAATTTTAATAAGGACTTGAATTGAATTGTTTATATATATATATATATATATATGTTTCACTGTGGTTTTTTTCCTTTCATATCTTACATTTATTCTATTTTTATTATTTTTGTGAAATTTGGTATGAAGGTAGATTAGTAGTAATTGTGATAATTAATGATAACAGTAGTAATAATAACAATTATGGTTATTTTACTATTTTATTATTAATAGTATTCTTTTTGTTTTCTTTGAAGATTCAAACTGTGCATAGTTACAGCACGAACGGCCGTACAGGCTCGTTCGAAGGATCTTGTGTAAATGAGTTTGTATAATTGTGTATCAATAAATGCACTTCATTCATTCATTCATTCATTCATTCATTCATTCATTCATTCTTCTTTAAAATCTATCAAGTTCTAGTATTCTGTCCATCAGACTGTAAAACGTAGAAGAAAAATAAAATGTTTAGATTAACAATATAGGAATAGTAGAAGTTGAAACCCAAATATCCGTGGCTTAGTAATCAGTAAAATGTATAGGGTATGAAGAATATTTGGTTTGAATAATTTCCGGGGCCGGCCCCGGAACAATTTTTCCTTAAAATTATTCAAACCTGCTTTACAGGGAGCTACTACCTGAAAGCCAGATTTGTATAATATTTGGTTTATTAATCATGTTTATCACTGTCTCTGCACATAATCTTAATATCGGGCGGATCCACCAGTATAGCTCAGGGTAAAGTCACAGTCTAGTATATACAGTCACGAAGCTCAATACGTAGTAAATATGCATCCATAGATAGTTGCTAACCACTAGGATCGCTACTATCGTCTCATTACAGACAAGGCGAAATAGTACCGGTTCATTCTATTGTTCCTAGCACCCTCACAACTCAAGCTTCGTGACTGTATATACTAGACTGTGTTGGACACGTTATCATAGGCTTCTATCGAACTGAGGGTAAAAGACGGTCAGAGCGCAGTGCCGATCACATCAAATTATTGTAATGCAGAAGTCATGAAAGCATTGAACTCTACCTCCATGGTCCTTGCGTCTTCATTACATCTATTGGGGATGCGTTTACATTAATTTATCTAGTATTTTGCAAATGTAGCACTTCCAAGTTCGATACCATTACATAAATATTTGACTAAGTCGTACTTATTTTTATAGAAGATTACAAACCACTCTTAGCAATCGGGTTTCTTGAAGATGGTAAGCTATTTTTCTTCCAGTATAACAAGAGAAGGCGAGACTGACGTTTTATTTTTTCTTGCAGCTGACCTTTGACACCTTCACGGTGGGGAAATTTGTCTCCTTCACTTCGGACGGCTGTCCGGACGGGCACATGACCATTAAGGAACTGGACAGACCATCCACAGGGGGTCAGTGGTGTGGCAGTGCCTGGGGCTACACTGTCTACTACAGCGAGACCACGTCCCTCAACCTCACCCTGCAGTTGTACCGACTTTCCGAACAGGTAAGTCAGGCCGTCATATTGCTCTATTTTATATGGTGATTCTTCTGGATGACTAAAATTTTGCATGGCGGATGGACGCAGCACTATCCAGCTAGCTCTAATCTCCGCGTTTTCCTTATTTATTATTTCCAGATATCCCCTTGCATATATTTATTTTTGGGACTACAGGCCATGAATTACGTTTCATTCGTCGTATGTCCGAGCATTTCCCTATTGCCGTCGCCTACGGAACGCAATCCCGCCCCAGGAAGTTTCTGTAAAGCCTCCACAACTCTGTCGTGTGAGAAATGTCGAGCAAATTATCTTCCGGCCGGAAAGCGTCGAGTTTGGCTATCGCTGGTGCGCGTTCATATGTCGGTTACTATAACAGCGCAGTATCGATGACTTGACAAGCCACTAACTATTAACGTAAAATATTATTAAACATAAGCAGTTAAAATATCATTTAATCATGCAAATTAAGAAAGCAGAATCTGGTAACTTAATTGAGAAAGAACTAGAGAGAGAGAGAGAGAGAGAGAGAGAGAGAGAGAGAGAAAGTATGCCTACTTTGGTCTTTTTGATATAGAATACGTCTTTCCCGCCATGAATATGGGGACCCGTACCGGGACCTATTATGGTAAAAAAATTACAGAATTTCAAATGCTTACTGTAACAACACTATAAGACACAGCTCAACGATAATGTTATTAATGATTAGGCTGGGAACCATTGTAACTTGCTTGGCCATGCCCAATAAAGTCACCTTCTTAATAGGGGAAGAGGGCGACGAAATTAGTGATGCTCTATACTTTACGCTTATATTTTCTACATCTCCTACATCAGCGTTGGACATATCACTGATTTTGTGGAAGAGCGCTCATTTGCGGGCAACCAAACCGGATTTGCTCATGCGTGGCGCGGTAAGCAGAGTAAAGGCTGGTTCAAAATAAACCGGGAACGAAAACGAGAACGAGAACAGGAATATTGTTAAAATAAATGTAAAGTGTTACTATAAATGATCTTTCCGATTACGAACTTGAATGACTATCGTTAGGAGATACTTAGAAACATGATATTGGTATCAATGGAAATAGAAACTCAAATATTTTTGTTATGTTGGTGAACCTGTCGCATATTTATTAATTTCGTTGCTAGGTGACGATATAAGAGAAAAATGCTGTAAACGAAGACAGGAGGACAAAGTGAACGTGTTTTGTGCTATAAGCCGTGAAAAGGTGCATGGCTCTTTTTTTTTTTGTCGAGGCGACAGTCACAGGTAATTCGTACCTAGACATTTTACAGTTATGGCTTCTTCCATAACTGGAACAGTACATCGAAGGTCTCATTTTTCAGCAGGATGGGGCACCACCTCATTACCACTTAGATGTCAGAAACGAACTGAATACACGACTTCCAAGGAGATAGATTGGCCATGAAGATTTAGAATGTTTGCATTGGCCTCCACGTTCCCCCGACCTCACTCCTTGTGATTTTTTTTCTGTGGGGTTTTATAAAACAACAAGTGTACCAGCCACCATTACCACCTACCATTGAGGATCTTATTGTCCGCATCACAGAGGCCATTGCACGGTGGATGGTCCAATGCTACAACGTCTATGGCAGGAAATTGACTACAGACTTGATGTGTGTTGTGTGACACAAGGAGGTCACATTGAGCACATGTGACTTACTTATGGTTGTGAACCAAATGTTTCTCTTTCTGTTTCATGTTTCAAGTTTTCCAGTGAAAAAAAATTTAAATTGTTGGAGTTTCTGTTTCTGTTGACACCAATTTCATGTTTTCTAATTTTTGCTGATTTAAGAGTAGTTCATGTAATTTGATCGAATAGATAAAAAAAATATTTGAGTTTCTCTTTCCATTGATACCAATATCATGCTTCTAAGTGTCTCCTAACGATAGTTATTCAAGTTTGTAATTGGAGAGATCATTTATAGTAACACTGTATTTAAATGTGAGCATTTACAATTAACTACATATATAAATACATTTAGTTTAACATTATTTCCCTTTTCGTTCTCGTTGTCGTTTCCGTTCTCGGTTTATTGTGAACCAGCCTTGACTCTTTCAGTGTGTACCTGCAGTGTTACAGTCAGAGTGAAGTCGGTGTGCAGTATTTCAAAATTATGACAGAAAGAAGTAGATCTGTGAATAAAGGAGCGGTTTCCCCATTAGTATATTTTAACCGACAATGGGAAAATATATATTTATTTGGGGAAAGTGTAGGAAAATATCGTACAAAATAAATATGTCAGAAATCCAAAGAAACAAAGGTTGTATTAGCTATATACCTACAACTACAATTTCTGCAAAAGTAATTTTGAAAATAACCAGCTATGCAGTTGTATGAAACACAAACCTCAAACTTGTGTTGTAGTGTTTATTTATTCCTTTACTAGTTATCTTACTTACCTTGCATAAAATAACTCAAAGTGTAATGATATTTTCAATTTTAAACTTTTGACATTGGTTTATTGTGAGAACTCTGAAACAATGTATTAATAATTATTTCATCATAAATATTTGTTACTGTAATATTATAAAGGAAGTAACCTATTCCAACATATTTAGTTATTTCATAATATATTTCTTAAATACAGAAAACAAAGTAAAATAGAATATATCCACATATTTGTTCCTATTTAGGGGATAGTTTTCCGTAAGTTATGAGTTAGTTAGTTAAAATTGCTCATAGTACTTATAAAATGAAATAAAAATGAAAAAGTGTATCTCACATAACAAATAACTCAAACTATAATGATGTTTTCAATTTCATAACCTATTGACATTTCTGTTGAGAACTTCGGAACAATGTATTTCTAGTTATTTGATTATAAATATTTGTTACTGTAATATTGTAAAGCAAGTAACCTATTTCAACATGTTTAGTTTTGTTTCATAATTAATTTATGAAATACAGAAAATGAAATAAAATTAAATACAGATAATTTATTCCTATCCTTACTTGATGATTTGATTAATTATAATTACTAATAATGATTACAAAACAATAAAATAAATAAAATAACGATGAAAAAGAGCAACAAATATTTGTACTTTGTTAATGTCGAATTAAAAGATCGCCAATGCAACTCTTCATACTCGCGGCGTGGACTAAAGAAGCACACAATCCACATGAGAGCTCTTGCTGCTCCACAAGTGCAGGTGAGATGAGCGTCGCTGTTCTATATCTTCTCCCCACTGGTCAGCCAGTTTTTAAGTAATTGAAATTTGATCCATCTTATGACTGTAATGTTGGGAATTCGTCACTATTGGTTCCGCAAAAAAAATAAATAAATAAATAAATAAAAATAAAAAATAAAAAAATAAATAAATAAACTCCTGGTTACGTGCGATAAGGTAGGATGTGATAATTTGCGATGATTTATGAACAATAATAATAATAAACAACGCAAACAAATAAAACCACACAGGCGTATACAAACTCAAATGCAACACCTGTAAGAACATCTACATAGAACAGACAGGCAGATCATTTCAAACACGTTACAAAGAACACATCACAGCCATAAAAAAAACTACAAAACACTTCCACATATGCCGAACACATCACAAATGCTAACCACACCTACAGAAACATCAAAACAGAAATGGAAATTCTACATATTCAACCAAAAAGCCAGAAACTAAACACACTAGACAATACGAAATATACAGACATAAAAACACATCCAAATGAAATTCTCAACACATAACTCAATTTCAGAACACACACATTCTTTGACTCCACATTACACTACACAAACACACCCCCACAGGAAACACAAACAAAAGGCGCCAAGACCAGCAACAACCAGTTCTGAAGATAGCTGATAACAGGCTGAAACATGTTAACGAGGTAATATAAATTTAACACTAGAAAGACACGTAATACGTTTTCCAAAATAATTTTCTTTTGCCCTATACAGCTCTGATTTGTTGAAATTCTTACACACCATTGAAGAGTGATTGTATGAATGAAATGATATACAAAATGTCACTTTTCACTCCATGTTATGTTGAAAAGAAAACATTTTCGAGTGAATGTCGTTAAAACGGCAATTTTATATAAAATTGTCCATGTTTTAAACGATGACGCGTTAATATTTCAGCGAAAGTAATTGTAAGATATTTTCTTAATTCCCTGATAAGTTAATTAGCAGAAAGTGAATATAAATAAAATCTATCCTATCGCTTAATCGAAATCGCTATAACAGTATAGACAGACGGACGAATTATATTTTTATTTATCGTCAGAAAATTACTTTCTCTTTATATTGCATATATTAATAAAGTAAGAAAAACGAATAATAACTGCTGTGACACTATACCTATGGCCCCCTGAACAATTGGTTTTGGGGATTTTTGAAGGGAAGCTATTAATGTGTAATTTACAACCGAGTCAAAAACTTTCTCTTTACTTCCATATGGAAGAATTTTGCTATAATTCAATTTGCAAGAGTGCTTGTTAACAAGGTTGACATATTTCATTTTAAATTTGGAAGATGTAGTTGCTACAATACTCTTATAAACTTCTCAGAATTAACTTAACGCACATTAAACTACTGCATTATAAAATGTTAATACATAATTTAATTTTATAATTTGGTCTCGTAAAACGGGTAAAATTAAGAAAACGCCTATTCAAAAGTTGGTCGGTGGTTGGGGAGAGCGGTGATTTTTAAATTCAGGCACTAAATACACTTGTTTCACGTCGCTTCTTAGACATATCGGTCTCTAAGAGGAGTGGTCTCTGAAGAGGATTGGTCTTTCAGAGAGGTTTCATTATATTACAGATTGTAGATGAAATGAGGTGGAGAGTGCTAGTGAAAGGACAGAGGGAAAGGGGAATACCCCGACAACATCATTTTGCTACGTCTGCTTTTTCTACCACGAAATGTCACGTTTTAAGTGAATGGAGGATAGAATCCGGGCCGCCTAGATTGACCAATTATTGTGATCCTATACACGTAATAATATTGTCCAAATCAAACTTGGGTTGCATTCGTGAATCCAAGACTAACAGATCAGCCATCCTATCCTTGCCCTGATGGAACCCATCCCCATTCAAGAGTCTGGTGGGCTCCAGGAAACAGAGCCCCAAGCCTCGCTATATTAGCATCGAAAACCTGTACAGTTCCCAGGACTTCCCTTCCGCTTACTATTGATTACTGTATTACACATGATAGATGAAATGAGAGGAAGTTTGAAAGTCTTGGTAGAATAAGAGAAGAAAACCGAAGTACTCTGGGAAAAACACTCTGCAACGTCTGTTTTGTTCACCACAAATACAATCAAAATATGGCCGTGTTCGAACCTGGACTTCCTGGGTGGAAGAATAGCTCGTTAGTGTTCAGCTACAGACGTCGCCACTAAAGGAAATTACGACGCTCGTCTTCCACTTCCTCTCAGCTATCATCTTAGGTATGGATGGGCAACTGGTGCTCACGAAGTGCTAAAAAACCAGCCGCAGCAGTTACAAGTTGTTTGTAGTAACGCTACAGAAGTAGTTCACTGCTACGGTGCTCTCTGGCGGCTCATGCAGATGGTCATGATATTTACTCCATGATTTGAATTTCAGAATGACGCATGGTACAATAATTATAGTAATTTTAGACAGACTGTGCCTAAACACACATAACAAAATTATATTATTTCCTTGCTTTGTAAATTAGTTTAGTACTGGAAATACAAACTGAATATAACCTTTTCAAGTAAAACAAAAATAGCCGCAACACTTATTTATTATTACACTATTTGTTAATATTCCTTATTATATTATGTCTTGTTTGAAACTTAGAACTCGAGAATTTACGAGTCTTTATACATTAAAGAGTGTTCCGCTGTTCTCAGAAAGACAATAGTCTGTATTTGCAAACAATCACAAATTCAAGGAAGTAATTTTTTACATGTCACGGCAAATTAAATAAACTTACTTCAGAGACCTTTCTGTAGGCTACATTCAGAGCTTTTATACTTCTTTCTTGTATTAAACTCTGCCTCAAGTACATAATGCGAAAGCAAAGAGTATACTTGGAAATTCTGACTTAGGCAGCATTGCGAACAGTTCGATTTCTGATTTCGCTGGAATCTGAGTGGCGTACTATTCTGTAGATTTATCAATTCAAGCTACAAACTTCCAGGATCTTCTATCGGCTGTAAACCAAAAGGATTTCAGAAAAATCTCGATTCGTTGTCAATTGTCACTGTTTCTCCGAATTTACCAATAATTCTGCTGTAGATCTTGAAGTAGAGTCTTATATTTGATAAGCAGATTTTCTTATCATTATTTAAGTTTATAGTCAAGGAAAGTGAAGTTGTCTATGTAGTACATGATACTGCCACATTTCAAATTTATTCATAAATGCTCTTAACTAGTCGATCATATGTCGTGCAATTCTGTAACTCAAACGCACAACGTACTAACGATATTTTATATCAGTCTCACCTTGTTGATATCCCACTTTTACATTTAGCTGTTCTAAAGCAGATACAGACAGTATTTCATTACTAACTTTGCACGTTAATCCAAAATGTCGACTAGGAATACCAGCCTAAAATCTTTACTGTGTTTATTTGTGACATAAAATGTTTGCGTAAGAAAGTGTAATAGAACATAATACAAACTTTACCTCCCTTCTTAATAAAAATCTTTCTCTTTCCACTCATTACTAAAGGGAAATGATCTGATCGGATTATATTGTTTTTTACTTAAAACGATCCGCCACTTACTGCAGACGCCAGCGAACTTGCGTCTTGGAAGAATCGTAAACAGACACTACAACTAGTACAGAGTCCGTTCTACCTGCACTGAGGTTGTGTTGATAGTTTGAGAGCACGAGTTGCCCATCCATGATCTTAAGCAATTCTATCCTCCTCTATTAAATCATGTTTTGAATGGTGTTCCGCGACGTCTCTTGCCCTTATTTCAGTACCTTTCACATTAACCGGTTGATTTAATTTCGGATTTTATTCTTTATAAAATATCTCTTGGTTCTTCAATGCTATGGCGGCAAACAGAGTGAGACAAGTGGTCTACAGACTTGGAGATTACATATTTCCCCCATAGCCTCGTTTTTCCTATCAAATACACACTTTACGGTACTTTTTAGTTTGCTCTTACCTTTTTTTGACCTCATTTATTGGTTGTTGAGATTAATCATTTGCATGCTATAAAATGTCACTGTTATTAGTAGGCTTCGTATTCCAGCTACCTAAAGACTGAAGTTAAAGACACATTGATTATATAATACGGCGAACACAGGTGATGCAACAAATAAGGATATAAACAAACAGGTCTTCGCATCGTATTTGTGGAGTAGACTCCCGAAATTCTGAAGTTACACCAGTAAACCCATGCTTGAGCCATGATGTTAATTTTCTTCGTGATCTTTGCAGTGATAATAACATTAATTCGTAAGTTACTTAACTTGAACATATGCGGATGTCACTTGAAAAGATTTTATATTGCAAGAAATTCTTCCAATAGCACATGACGTTATTGTTGCATGATTTAACTACAAGATATTCCTATTGTCTGATATTTTGTCATGTTTCATTAGAATATTGCATATGTCGCTCATCACTAAAAACCCACTAATTTTGTACGTATTTTTCTAGAAATCCCCTGAAATGCAGATTATTTAATTTATTAATTGGGATGTTAGCACTGAACATCATGGTAGGCTATACAAATCCATCTAAACGTCGAGTTAATATTCTAATAATTTTCATATTTTGATGGTACTGGTTATTTTGGATTACGTTCAACACAATTTCGTGCCTTTTGATATAATTGCAGTGCACTGTTCTTTTTTTGTCACTTTTAGGGATATTTTACACAATGTATATGTAATGTTGTGTACATTAACAGTGAAAATATTAGTTCTAATATCCTCAATTATGCCCTGCAATATTACACGCTTGAGTGTCTTACCTAAGGCATTTTACCTCTGCAATGAACCTTCAACCAGCCACAAAGATGTAGTTATTTAAATAACACGGCTAGTAAGAGTAGTGATCGATAAGACTACTCACTATGACTGCGTCCCGGCTTTGACTTCTTATAGCGAAAGGCAGAGCGTGCATAACTATTTTGCATACTAACATACCTATACCTGCGCTGTGACGTCACATATACTTCGAATCAAGCAACTTCATTCCAGCTTAGAGGTAGCTGAATTACGAAGCCTAGTTATTAGTGTGTCTGAAATGTTTACCATAAAACTCTTAAGGCAGTAATGTCGTCCTCCTTTCAGGGTATAGGGTACAACTTCGACTTCAAGCTGGCGTACAAGTTCCTGCGTCGCAGCGAGGCGCGCCTGCGGTACGGCAACAGCAGCGTGGCCACCTGGCGAGGGGACCTCGTGCCCGGCTCGTATTGTGACCGCGTGTTAGACCGCTGCGACACGCGGCCGTGTCGCATCCAGTCGCCGAATTACCCGGGCGTGTATCCGCGCAACGTGACGTGCTATTACCGCATCGAGCACCGCCAGGTCCCGCGCGGCAAGCACGCCATGCTGGCCGTCAGGCAGCGCAACAGCCACAAGATCCACATCAAGGATCAGATCGTCAAGTACGACCGCAGCCAGAGGGTTCTCAGGTCAGTATCTTGCTCAGAAATTAATGAAAATAAATAGCGAGGGATTTGTGAGAGACAGAATCATGTGATCTGCGAGCAGCGCAATACTCTCAGCAATTTTGAATCACATTTTTCCTTGTGCTGAAGTTTTTCAGCATATGTCTATAAAAGTAGCCTACTATGCCTTTTATTAATTGTAGGATTTTAGTTTTCAGGACACATTGTATTTTGTCACTGTTATAATTAGTTGTGGCCTAAAGAGTGAGAGAAGAAGAGTATGTCGCTCATCCCTTCTATGTACAACTGTAATAAAATACATTTATGATGAACTGAGTGTACTGTAGTATGTTAATTGCATTCAGTATCGTAGGATTGCCTGGTATCTGGTATTTTACCCACATTTTCACGAGACTTCCATCTCACGGATTTGGTAATGTTTTCTTCCGTATTTTACAAACTCTTAATTTTTACTATTGATTAAATTTTATCAACAGTAATTTCACTAGAGGTTTTCATTTATCTAGAGAAAATCAAAACACGAGTGGGATTTAATTGACTATTATACGATTAGAATAAAGTATATAAAGTGCTGTAATACAATTAAAATATTAAATGACTTACTAAAATTCTATTTCATAAATGTTAGTTTCACCAAAACGTTTGAACGGAGCTGCCATTTTCAGTTGACTATCTATGCGGTAAACAAATGACGATCGCAAAGCATGTTTTATAGTACCATAAAGAATTTTCAGTTTGAAATGTGTGCAAACAAAGAAACAAATGGTAGTAGTAATAGATTTATTTCTACTGGCAAAGTTAAGGCCATAAAGTCTACCCTTGCACTCAACCAGTAGGGAGGTGATAAAAACAGAAGAAAGTATATAAAGATTAGAAGAAATAAAGTACTCTAATACAATAAAATAGGTGTTAATTGACTTACTAAAATTCTGTTTCACAAATGTTAGCTTCATCGAAACATTTGAACGGGGCTGCTATTTTCAGTTGACTATCTATGCTGTAAACAAATGACGGTCGCAAAACATCCTTTATAGTATCGTAAAGAATTTGCATTTTTTGAAATGTTGGCATCAAAGAAAAAATGCTAATGAAGTGATGAAAACGAACAAATGCTAGGGAAATAATAGAAACAACAAATGCTAGAAAGTGATAAAAACAAAGAAATGCTAGGGAAGTGATAACATTGTAGAGATAAACAGCCATGATTGGTTGAAACACGTCCTTTCGTACCGTTTTTATTGGTCCAAATTAGTATGATGTAGTGAATGTGTAATAGTCACTAAACATTTTTGTGCCCTTCAGAGCTTATCGTTCCCAGTGTTTTAATAGTACATTATGCAACGAGCCTATAATGAAGGTAATTAAGAAGCGAGTATGGATATTTATGAAACGAGCGCAAGCGAGTTTCATAATCTTCATACGAGCTTCTTAATTACCATTATAGGCGAGTTTCATACGACTTTTTATGCTCGACCATATTTCTAACTTGATATTATTAATTTTTTAGCATGTCCCGTATGTTGTGAGATGTGCGCAGACGCGAAAGTATTGATTTTTTCCGAGGAACAGATGTCCACATTGACCTTGCTAAGCCATAAGAACCTACAGAGATAACATTGAAATTAAATTAGACATTGAAAAACGAGATGACAAATTGAATTTATTTGAATATTATTTACAATTAACGCTAATTATTATAGTAACAGAACATAACCTTCTGCGACAGTATTGGATTTCCAGCCTCCGTGACTTTTCGCTAATTCTCTTTCGATTGAATATCCGAGAATAATCGATACTTGCGGTTTTATAACGGTAGAAAGCTGACCTGTCATTGGCTGAACAGTTGTAACCTGAGTCGTCATTGGCTGAAAGACCTGACCTTTAATGAGTAGGTGTACTTTGACATGCATTAAAGGTCTGCTACCAGGTGTATGATTACTACATTTCGGCATGGTCGAGCATAAAATTGTTTAATGGATGCAAAGCTAATGGTAAATATGAATAGTGCTATGATAATAAGAAGTTGGTTCTCACTAATATTTTGAAATGCAATCTACAATGACAAATTCTCATTAATTAGCAACCTGATTTGAAGAGGATTATACAATATTTTTTTTGTTTTATTCCTAATTTTTACGTTTATCTTTGTTAAATATGTGTTCATTGTGTTTGGATAGCTCCCTGAGCACGTGTTTTTACTCCTTCAGGGATGATTTCTACTTATAATTTGGTACAAGTTATTTAACCAGCAATAATCTTAACCTTAATAAGTAACTGTTTTTAATTAATATAAAGCAAGTGGTAAGTACTAATAGTACCATGAAATTTATTTAAATTACTATACTTTCGTGTACAGGCATATGAATACAGATAACATCCTTTTAAGGGTATTGGGTAGTGCTGTTAATAGTATTTTCGCGTATAAATATGCATATTTAAAATATTTGTTCCTATGTTTCTATCAAACTTAGACTAATGTCCGTTGCACCGTATGGTAAAAATATGTTGGTTATTTTATTGACATATTGTTCCGATAAATATTTATATTTATTATGTTCCGTCTGTTACTTATCTTTATTGTTTGATAACAAGTAAAATACATTATGACATGAATATGTAATATATTAGCGAAGGAAAAGGGGACAAACGTTTTCGCCATATATAACATCTTCAGGAACCATGTTAAATGGTTAATGCTATATGAACACTTTTACACATATCTGGTTTTCAAAATATTTTCACTTATATACATTTATAAGTGTATATCATTAAACTATTAACAATAAAAATACAACCCTTTAAAATGTTCTAAAATAAAAACAATGTTACTCAATTACTAATCTCTGTGTTGTAAACTGTGACATCATACAGGATACTACGTATATTTCTCATAATTAAAATGCAATATGAAAATAAAACCAGTCGGTTTATGTAAGATGTACTATACAATTATTGTTGTATATTAATGTTTAATCCATGTAATGATTATTTCAAATAAGTTACATTATGTGATTTTGGGAGAACAAATCCTTAATACTTGTATGTATATAGGCCTAGTAATATCTTCGTTATCGTGTTGGCATACATGAATAATTCGGATTATACAAGTTGTAATGACATGTTGGTGAGTTGTGAGCTCACCACAGAAACAAATTATCTTTCGTTGTTTTAATGTAGAAATGGCAAAAAGAAAGAGCATTGAAAAAATAATAATTTATATTGTTCTAAATTCAGGAACAATTTACCCTGAAACTACTTGAATCGTTTATTTCTAAAACCCCACAAGTGACAAAAACAAAACTTTTCGGAAACCAATAAAAACTGTTTAGTTTCATTACTTTTATTTTTATTGTCAAAATGTATTTAACAAGTGATATTAGTTGCTAAATATGAGGTTTATTCACCATTAGTTGTGTTTTATAATATGTATAAAGTCCCCCAAAAATTTAATTAATTAGGATGTTATGGGGTTTTTCCAACAAACAAACTGAAACTAAGCAAAGCATTGCCTTTTTTCAAATATCTGAATGAATGAAAGTAAGTATGAACAAACTCTGTAATGTATGTAAAAACTACAGTATAAAATCACAAAAAAATTAAAGTTTTCTGTTGCAACAGACATTTTTCTTATCAGGACTTATTATTTTTCTAGTCTTCGCTCCCACTGTCATTACTATCTTTGTTGGTGGTAGGCCATGTGTACAGTTCTGTGTAGAATCCTTTCACTTCATCCGGTATGTACTGCAAAATCTTCTTAAGGTCCTCCATTTTTTTTAACATTGATTGGTAGCCTCGAGCTGTTATACGCTAGGTATGTTGGCAGTTCAAACGGTAAATTTTCAGCACAAACACTTTTCTCAGGAATTCGAATGGTGAATACTTCTGCCGGTACAATGCTGTCAATGAACTCTTTACAAAGAACTTCACTTTTTTGTTCATTGCAGTGAAAAAACTCATTCACCTTCGAAATTTTACAATGTACCTTTTTATCCTTTGGTACCGGTACACCACGGCCATAAGATGAATCAGACATGCTAGATAGCTTATAAAATTTTCGCCACCAAGCTTTGAAGTTAACCACGCCATTAACTGTGACTCCTTTTACCTTAAACATAGACGAGTTCTCAATAACCCTCATTAGCAACATTTTCATCACTTGAACTAACCATCTTGTAACAAAATACTCAAAACAGATAATAATAATAATAGTAAGGGCAACACTTAATCAGCAATAGACAGAACAAAACACTGATCCGACTGTGATTGAAATCAGCTGTTGGTTGCGACAGTGCTGCTGTCAGCTAGTGTGGCAGGCTAGTTTATTTGAAAAACACCATATGTGATGTTAGTGGTGGGGTTTTTAAAATAAATGCATATTTCTTGTCCAATTTTTTACATGTTACACTTATGCTAGACATAAGGTTTTTATATCAAAAGATGCTGGCAATCAAAATCCACAAAAAAAAGGCATTTTGTAAAAAATGTCAGGTTGTGGTGGTTTTGCAATAAACGATTCACTTAAGATAAAGGGCTGAAATTGTATATGCCAATGTAAACTATATAGTTATTCAAAATGAATGGACTACTATTTTAAATATTCAATTCAAGTATTGAAAATGTGGATAGACATGTCATATTTTTATAGGACAAAATAAACATTTAAGAATTTGTCACATTGTGCTTGTGTAATTAAAAAATGCTGTTTTAGTTCCACTAATTTTCTCAAATACGTAATATGTTTTTGACATAGGGAGGAAAGTTTGAAAAGTATGAGATTAAAACTTTTTGTAATATGTGTTCCTAACTGTTGATAATCGCAAAATTGTCTTTTTTCAACAGACTTTTCTTTCTGCAATGCCTATATTAAAACAATGTTATTGCTATTAGTTCACTCAAGATTATAACAACGATATTGTTCAACTGAATAACATAGGGATTCCAACGAGGTAGAATTCCTTTGTTGTTTCAGCAAAGGCATTGAGGTGGGCTCCACCATTGATTATGTAGCTTCCATTATAGCGATTGTTAACGAGTAACCTTGACCTCTTGGCTGTGAATAGAACCTCTGCCGTTGCAATATTAGATCACGTATTTCTTGAACAAGAATGTTAATGCACTTGTGCTTTGTGTGGCATTTTGTATGATATGGAATGCAGAAGGTTGTTCATTGTGAAAAAGGGAATATAGAATTACTTGTAATACAATACAAGTGTGCCAGTTTCATGATTGATCCTTACATAGCGAATGCTGCTCTTTACCAACGACAAACGGTATTCTCAAACACAAAACAACGAACAGTTTTGTTGCATTCTGTGTGATATATATTAAAAATTAACTTTTTAACCGTTTCATTTTCATGGTGTGTGGCAGGAATTTTTCTGAGAATACTTTTACCCTGTATAATTATTTCTAGAGATGGGAAGTCCGATTCATTTTGAAGAATCGGTTCAGTAAGAATGATTCCCTAAAATGATTCGTTCATTTGATTCACAGATGTTCCGATACAAGTATGAACGAATTACACACTGGATCTTTATTTCTATTCAGCGATACCTTTCGTTCGTTACTACATTATTTACTTCACGTTCACTTTTTGCTCACTAGATGACAGCACATTGCAATTCACTGCATTAGTGGTAAATTGACATGGTCGTCCATTGTTGCAAAGTTGTATTAAAGACATAAACTTTAAGAGATAGAGAAATGGGTACCTGTATATAATATAAGTTTAATATCTCCTACATTATGTGAATGTTATAAAGTTATAATATTTAGGCTACATAATCATTAATCAGTAATGAAAACTAGAGATAAAATAATTAAACAGGTCACAGATTTTACAGTTTGAAGGCCAAAAGGAAGTTGAGAAAATTTTAATAAAACATAAAAATTCAGGAAAATCTACTTAATTGATGTATGTGTGTATGTTTTCCCTATCTATTTTACATTTTTTTGTCTAAAAATATTATAAAAATGGTACAGTTTATGCGTTATAACATTCACAAGTTTTGTTTTTTAATTTTCCTGTAGGCCTAACTTCATATTTGTAAACTTATGGTAGGCTACATTTTCTAAATTTCATAAATGGTTGGCGATTTTGTATTATTCTGTTTAGGACAAATACAGTATATTTAAGTATGTGATAAGGAATACTAGCTTTCGTATCCATGTGATTAATTTAGACGTATGAATATGAACAAGTTAGTCTATAATTAAGACCATCATAATTGGATTAAGCTGGTAATTTAAAAATAAATAGTTGATGTAATGCGAACAATTTTATTTTCTACCCGTTTTAAAAGATTAATGAAATAGATATTCTACTTTAGCAATTCATTATATCCAAACATGGCACTGACAACTTAAATACATCGTTCTGCGCGATTAATAACAGCTGATTTTAACGAAGTTCCTCTACCAGCTACCAGATGTCGCAAATATCGCAGCGTATGAAACAAGCACGTCTGTTACTGGGCGAATCTAGATATCTGCTAGTGAGCGGACCAATAAGGAACCTGAATTCAGAAGATTCAATGTAGAAAACGATTCATAACGAGTGAGAACCGAGAAGACGTTCGATTCAACTTTCGGTTCAGGAAGGAATCGATTCATTTCGTTTACTGAATCATGATTCGTTCGTTCGGTTCAATGATTCGTTCATTATGAACGACTCGTTCATAATCTTCCCACCACTAATTATTTCACCAAATCATCGACATCACTTCATCTTATTCACCGTTTTATGAGTAAGTGCCTTGGCTGGCTTATTAGTACGGCTGAAAAAGTATTTGTTGCAGGTTACGCTGCAGTACGTAGAGCTCTGCGTTTACAAAATGTTTGTGTGCATGCACAACTGGTTACGGTAGCGCCTGCTTGTACAGTTGCTCCCTATAATGAATTCATAATAGAATTTACAGCAGTGGTTGGTAGGTTGTGCATTTGTGACGTCGGAGCAAGGTCGGACTAGATGAGCACCTGAAGAGAAGCACAGCAGTCGTGCAATGTTAAGCTATTACAGTTGTATAATAATAAGTGGTTCAGCGGAATTGGTTAAGTTTTAATTTTATTTATACGTTGTATTGTATCTATACGGGATGACCCGTATATAATGTCATTAATTTCAGGGGTTTGTTCTTTGAAATATTTCAAACAAACAAGTTAAATACAATTTTGCTTGTTTTTACTTCCTTATCGAGTTAAAAATTATTGTATATGAAATATTTCACAGGATTTTTGTGAAATCCATTGGTTTAATTCCCAATATGCTCAGTCAATTTAAGAGAGCGGTGTATTATGATTAATAATTGATTGAAAGAATTTTAGTTTTGTCCTTTAAATGTGCAGAAATTTGGTCCGAACAAATGTAACATTGTACATTTCCTTTTGCTGAACGAAAAGTTACATTCCTTCGGATCAAATTTATACACATTTAAAGGACAAAACCAAAAATATTTCAATCATTTGTTATCATAACACACTGCTCTCTTAAATCGACTGAGCATATTGGGAATTAAATAAATGGCTTTCCTAAAATACGCTAAGGAATGTTACATATAAAAACCATTTCTGTTTCGAAAAGGAAACATACACGAGCAAAATTGTTTAAAATAATCATATGCACGAAATTAGATGTAGGCCTATAAGTCGTCATTGTAGAGTTCAGTATTGAAGCTTATCAGCTATTCTTCGCCCTCAGAGCTCTGGATGACGACGTTCTTAAAAGAGAGCACGATTGCTCCGAGGGAATGATGTCACAGACCACTGATTCTGCCGATCACTGGCTTAAAGTATTTATTTCTATATTTGTATGTTTATAGCAGTTTCGGAACCTCATTTATATATGCGAACGCTTCTGCAGCTGGCTGTATTATGAATTTCATGTTATTGTAAGTACATTACATTGATTACAAACTAGAATATTTCGTTACATTGATTTATCACAGTTGGACAGTTTTTATTTCGTACAAATGTATTGTAATTGTGCTGTTCCCATACTATCTCAGAAGAATGGATCGCACTCTGTCAGTGCATCGCCACTGTTCAGTTGAACCTTCTCTCCATGCTGTGCTCAGTATGCAGAGTTTGCCGAGCAAAGAGCGTGGCGGCTTCGTGGTATGACGTCACAGAGCACGGACCATGTCGGCCACTGATTTACAGTATTACTTATGTTTCAAATTAATTAACTCGGAACAAATATTAAATTTACAAAAAAATATCATTATCAATTAAGTCAAACACAATTTTCCCAAGTTCTGAATTCAGTTCTCTTATTGTCTCTTCTTTGTTGGAGTTTTGTTTCAGCATTGTGATACAACCTCACGTCATTTAAGCAGGTCTGCTATTGAGGAGAGTCGGATGTTCACTCTCTCTCTTCTCCTTACAAACAGTATAGTCACCCGACAACGGTACGCATTTTGTAAACAATGTATATAGAAATTATTTACTACCCTGATATCAATGCTTTTCTTCAGCCCTACTTATTAGCACTGCAGTATGTTTTAATAATAATAATAATAATAATAATAATAATAATAATAATAGCTTTATTTAAACTGGCAGAGTTAGGCCGTAAGGCCTTCTCTTACACTCAACCAGGATTAAAACTTGCTTACATAGTTGAACATAAAACTTGATCGGAATTAAGTAATTACATACTGATGCAATTTAGGTACATAATGAGATCAGAAGAGGTAGTCATATAAAAATTTACCTCGTAAAGTAAAAATAAACATAGTGGAATACATATTAATGTTGTTAGACTCAAATACGAATCACATAAAAACAGAAGCGGATAATTCAATAAAAAACATATATATATATAGCCTATATATATATATATATATATATATATATAGTAAAAATAAAAATAAACACATTAGTATACATGTTAGTATTAGATTAGTTTTAGTGGCGATGGATTAAATGTATGTTAATACTACATGTAAAAATTTGTATTGTTACATTTAGTAGCTTCTAATGTTACCACACAAATTAAATAATGAATGTACTCCACGAAATTGAGCAATAAAAGTAGAAAAATATCTGCCGATCACCTACTGCAATCAGTTCACTAATGCACATACTGTTTAATGCGTGTGCTTTGTTGAAATTTGTTGTTGGAAATTCTGATCTAAAGCTTCGGTTTGTTTACGGCACTGATCGCCGAACAAACTTTGCTGGCGATAGTCATCATGCTTCGTATCAGTTACATTTTTTTTCTTTTGTATGGAAAAGGGACCCGAAGGTTTATACTGCAGCCGCAGCCTGAGGCTTATTGTGCTTACAACTCCTATTCTTACGAATGATTGTGTAGCCGAATGGCCGCTCTCTTGTACAAGTACAGATTATTATTTAGTCCTGACAGCTCAGCGACGCGAAAGAGGGGACGTAATAGGAGTAGTAGGGAGTAGTAGTAGTAGTAGAGATAAGGGCGGGCGGTCGGTAAAGGAATGCAGTACAGCATAACTGTACTGGAAATACAACGCTATACCGCATGCGTGACATCCGATCGCTCTGACTGCAGGCGACAGACTAACCTGAACATCCCTTGGCGTAACTTAATGGACTCGCCTGACCCAGGTGCACATTGCCGGCGACTGTCAGGACTAAATAATCGTACCGGCACGCCGCACCGTGAACTGAATCCGGCTATTGTATGGATGATAGTGATATGTGAATTAATGATGGCGAAATGAGTCCGAGGTTCAACACCGAAAATTACCCAGCAATTCTACTTCAATTGGTTGAGGGAAAACCCCGGAAAAAAGCACAACCATATAATTTGTCCCAACCAGGATTTGAATACTGGCCCGCTCGTTTCATAGCCAAACGTGCTGACCGTTCTCCAGAAACGGTTGAAATCAGTTACATTTAGTGAGAGTGTTGTACTTAAATCGATTAACGCAGGCAGAAACTGCTTTTTTGGCGATTGCCACTCTTGATTGCTTGTGCAACAATTTCACGACTGTTAGAGATGGCAGTGATCAAAAAAGATCATAAGGATGAGCGTGTTAAAAGGCGTCGAAATTGATGACTTATATCAATTAGACTATAAAGCAGTGGAACAATAAAAAATATTTTGTAAAATAGTTTATTCAAAATCAACAGGAAATCTGATTGAATATGTTCGTTTACTTAGAGTCTGGGCATTAAAAAATTGCTATATACTTGCATATTATATATATATATATTTTTTTTTTGTATTTCCTGTAGGGGTGTGCTTTTGGAGTGTTATGTGGAGTCAAAGAGTGTATGTGTGTTCTAAAATGGAGTTGTGTGTTGAGAATTTCACAAAAACATATCCTAATGAAATTCTCAACACACAACTCAATTTCGACTCCACATTACACTAGACAAACACACCCCCACAGAAAGTACAAACGAAAGGCGCCAAGACCAGCACCAACCAGTTCTGAAGATGGCCCATAACAGGCTGAAATATTTTAACCAGGTACGGTAAAATTTAACACGAGAAAGACATATAATACATATTCCGTGTAAGTTAGATATTCCTTTATATTGGACATTTTGATTTGTGTACATTTTTATATTATACTGGACATTTTGAGTTGCGGACAATTCTATATTTTGAATATTTTGTTTTGCGTACATTTCTACATTTGCACATTTGACTAGTGACCTTATTCGATTGGAAGTTTTAGTTGTGGACATTTTTGTAGCGAACTTTCTGTATATTGGACTTCGAGCTGAGGTCGAATTGACCTGGAATGGTGCACAATTGAATATTTTCGTTACACAGATATTTTTCGATAAACATGAGCTATTCAGAATGATGACGATTGCCCATAGTTGCCCAAGACTTTTTTTCTCTCAACCTACTCCGAGATTCCTGGCGTCCACTGTAACACGCAGGCAACAAGAATATTTGCAACTTCTGTTTTCAGTCGTGTCCATTGAGGTTTAGTAAAACAGCGAGTTCGTGTGTTTCCCTTTGGATATTACCCCTGAATACATCAACAGTTTGTAATTACGAGTTCATATGGAGCTACATAGCAGTTAGTAAATTTATTTAATAAACGACATATACAGAAATATTCTGACTCTCCGATGAAAAGTAATATAATGCTATCGCATGCACGCATTACATCATTCGGTCATAAAATATCTGGGCCACTAACGTCAGGTTATGAACGTAAGTTGCGGTTTATTACATATAAAGTACTGAAACTAAGCTAATTCACCCGGCTCTCGTTTTATGGAAGTTTTATGGCGACTAGGATAAGAGTTAGAAGTCAACAATTTGTGAAAATTGAGTTATGCTTACACCATAAAAAAATCCATCATGATAGTAAACAGACGATGCAATGTAACTCATATTGTACTTTAACATTATATATTAGTTTCCTTAACTTATAAAATTGAAATATTATACAAGGCGAGCTAATGATATGGGGAATTATAAACACCGGTGATTTAGACCACATTAATTTATTTTAATTGTTACCATGAAAAAAATCGAACTTTCATTCTACAGCATTTAGTTATGATGGAGCGTTGGACGGTGAACAGCTTGCGTTTGCTATAAAGGAAAAATTTTAAAATGAGAAGAGTTTTGCGGCTGCACAACGACTGTTTCTACGTCACTACAATACCCATCGCAATAATGCGGCACCATCAGCCCATAACATTAAAATATAGGTGCAGAATTTTTAAACCACTCGTTCTGCGTTGAAAAAGAAGCGTTCCGGCCTTGATTACATAACAGATTGATCAGCCTAATTCACTTTCAAACAACTTATATCAATTTCTATATGCTCCCATCTAGCGATTGCAAAGGAAATCGCGTTATGACTCTGATGGAATTTCATTGACGTAATGACTTGCAATAATTATATTTCTATATAGGCTAGCGGTCGTTACCTAAATTCATTTACGACAGTGAAATTCTAGCGAATCGTTCTCTTCTTCATTTTATAACAATGGAATGTCCAATCTGATATACAGGATGAACCGTAAGTAATGTCATTAATGACAGGGGATTATTTTCTTTTACATATTTAAAAAATATATAATTTTGCTCGTTTTTGCTTCCTTTTCGTGATAAAAATTGTTTTATATGAAATATTTCATAGCATCTACTTAAACATTAATTTGTTGGTCCTATAGACCAAAAAATAATCTTTATGTTGATTCTTAGAGCAACAGTTCATATTATTGTGGAATCCCAGCCACCAAGTCACTCAACTGAGTGCGCTCCTTGCATGATGACTTAATATATAAAAATGTTAACATACATGTCGACTTTGGAGTCAGGCCACAAAAACACTGGAGGAGAGGGATTCGATCCGGTTTTGTGAAGTGAACTTCGGCGTAGCTCAATGGTTAGAGCGCTTGGTACGTAGAACTAAGGACCCGGGTTCGATCCCCGGTGCCAGAGTAAATTTTTCTTGTTTAATATTAATTAATTTCATTGCATGTTTTGGAAAACCAATTGATGAAATCCAAATATGCTCAGTCAATTTAAAAGAACAATGTATTGTGATAATAAATTATAGGAAAAATTTCAATTTTGTCCATTAAATGTGCAGATAATTGATCCGAACAAATGTAACCTTTCGTTCTGAAAAGGAATTCTGAAATAGACATTCATCGGAGATTGAAGGCTGTTTATCGTGATCAGTGTATCGACATTAGTATTGTGCGACGTTGGTCTGCTCGTGCTCGTATTGAACCTGGTGCAACTCTCAACTTGTGTGACAAAGGACGCAGTGGAAAACCACGTACTGCAACTGATGACTCTAATCGAAATCCATTCAATGAACTGATTACAGCGAATCGTCGCATAACACCTGTCAATCCAGTGTGGCATATCAAGGGAGAGTGTGCAGGCGATAATTGCAGAACTGAGATTCCAGAAAATTTGCGCAAGATGGGTGCCTTTAATGCTCCTTCCTCACATGAAACAGAAGAGATTGGAAATTTGCCAACAATTGCGTTTGCTCTAAGAACGGGAAAGCGATGAATATTTAAAGAATATTGTCACTGGTGACGAAAGCTGGTCACCTGCACCAAAAAAGTTCAAGGCTGTGCCATCAGCAGGCAAACTCATGCTTACAGTCTTATGGGATATTAAAGCTGTAGCATAGAATTAATGCTTAAAACTACTACCATTAATTCTGTAAGGTATTGTGAAACCCTACACACCACTGCAATGGCAATAGAACACATTCAGCGTCTTGGTTTTTCTGTTGTTGATCATCCTCCATATAGTCCCGACTTGGCGCCATCAGATTTTCATCTGTTCCCAAAACTTGAAGAACACCTGAGAAAATATCTCTTTGATTCTGACGATGCAGTGCAGACAGAAATGAGGCTGTGGTTCATTATTAGCACGAGGAGATCGACACATTGATCATGATAAACAGCCTTCAGTCTCCGGGGGCACATTTTCTGTTGTTAAAAACTCGATCACAGCACGCTACTTCAGACTCACCGACATAGTCCTGGTACACGCCGCCATGTTTCAGGCTATAATTCAGAGCTGTCTACTGGCAGATATACGAAACTTACGTCACTGAAAGCAGAAATTTCACTGAATGCAATGCACTATCACTAATATTTTTAACTATATTCACTTTCTTTCTGGCTTTTAAGGAATCCGGAGGTTCATTACCGCCCTCACATAAGCCCGCCATTGGTCCCTATCCTGAGCACGATTAATCAAGTCTCTATCATCATATCCCACTTCCCTCAAATCCATTTTAATATTATCTTCCCATCTACGTCTCGGCCTCCCCAAATGCCTTTTCCCTCCGGCATCCCAGCTAACACTCTATATGCATTTCTGGATTCGCCCATACGTGCTACATGTGCTGCCCATCTCAAACGTCTGAATTTAATGTTCCTAATTATGTCAGGTGAAGAATACAATGCGTGCAGTTCTGTGTTGTGTAACTTTCTCCATTCTCCTGTAACTTCATCCCACTTAGCCCCAAATATTTTCCTAAGCACCACGGGTATGGCTAGGAATAATAATAATAATAATAATAATAATAGTGGTAATAAATAACGTTAGTATTCGACTGAATGTTTTTATTCTCTAATACCACAGGACTCGACGTACGGTGGCGTTGGCTAGCTCCTTTGTGCAGGTCTTTGTTTGCATGCGATACAAAAAAGAAAGAAAAAATGAAAGGTGTTTATAGCATATTATTTATATACAAAGCTTATTTTCCACGACATTAAATGCACTATTGTACAAGAAAAAATGTAGAATATTTTAAAACCTAATGATAGTAATTGTAATTAGAACTAGGATTTATATGTAGCAAGAGTTAAGAATGATGCTGAGTATAGTTGAGTCGATGTGATACAGGTTAAGAGGGTTTTAAGCCTGGTTGACAAGACTTCAAATGCAAGAAAAGTCACAAGAACTAGACAATGCAGCTTTTAAACCCCCCACTGTTTTTAAGTGGTGGTTAAGAGGATTAAAGACCCTTAGCACTAACTAATGGAAGTACTGAATGACAAGAATGGCAAGTATAAGGAGTGGGGAACATGGCTTGCATGTTTATAAACTATACCGACTACAAATATTAGTTTTTAGTACATACGAATCCTAGCTCTAATTATAATACATAACATGACTGAACACGAACAGCCCTAAAAATAAAATGTTCAACAATGCGGTAGTTGTGTATTAACAAAGTAGAGATAACATAACATAAGCGACCTGCAGTTTGAATTCCTGGTACATAATTATATTCTGAACATCACCTCACGTAAGCGTGGCACTTGTAACGCCACATCACGTCAGCACACATGAACAACACAGCATACTGTGTAATCAAAGACGAAACTAATATCAGCCGGCAGTAGCCCGACAAACATTTGTAATAAACCATGAACTTTGTGAGAGAGACTCACTAAGCACTGGAATCCAAGCCGCTCATATAAACCACTCACAACAAGAACACGATGCCGCGAGTATCGCATGCAAACAAAGACCTGCACAAAGAGGCTAGTCAGCGCCGCCGTACGCCGAGTCCTATAGTATTAGAGAATTAAAACATTCAGTCGAATACTAACGTTATTTTTTAACTGTTCTAAAGCTGATTTAGAGCAAAGTTCATTATACATAGCGAACTTTATTTCAGCAGTCTCTCGATGTTTAAGAAATCATACAAAATGGCAATAAATAATAGAAATGAACTTTTTTGAATTTTGCACTCTGACTGAATGGCTGATTTAAAAAACAACCTACATAAAAAAGTTATGTTTAGGAAAACTGAAAAACTAACTGAATTACTTTCAAATTATGACTATTTTTGTTTCACGAATTGTGTGTTCACAAAATATTACACTGTTTACACTTATTAAGAAGCACATACTGTACTAGTAAGAGCACATCTAGGTCAGAAAGCATGGGTAGACATAACGGCTCGGTTAGAAAAGCCAACGTACTATGGTAGGAACTACGAGTATCATGATTTTAAAATCAAATGTAGGAAAGAGAAAACGGATGTAGGTAAATTCTCATTTTTAAATAGAACTATAAATGATTGGAATGACCTATCTGCAGCGGTCTTTGAGGGCTGTCCTTCATTAAGGAGATTCAAGAATAACTTAAAAAGTTGTGTATAAAGTGCAAATTAAAATTAAGGTGGCATTTAATATTTAATTTTTTTAAGGTGACGTGTATTTATTTAGCCTGACGAGTTACTTCCTTGGTTTGAATTGTAAATTATTTAAAAATAGCGAGTAAGAGGGCCTTAGACTAGAAATGTTTAGTTTAAATGTAGTTCTGTTTATAACTATGCATAAATGTGTAATTATTTGACTTATTTGAACTGATGTATCAGTGAAGCGAGGTGAGTCAGTGAAGTTATGGTTTTACAGCGCAGTGAATAGTTCCGATCTGTGATAATTTATAGCGTCAATGAAATGTGTTCTAGAGTGTCAGTGATATGTGTTATAGAGTGTCAGTGAAATGTGTCCTAAAGTATCAGTGAAATGCGTCATAATGCCGCTACAGTGAGTGAGATGAGAGTAAAGTGAAAGACTATTGAAACTTATGTAGGGCCTATACATATGTAGGTTGTATTGTAAAATTAGGTATTTTATTTATGTTTTATTACTAATTGTAATTATTGTGTTAAATTGTATTGTATATTCTTATTGTATTGTGTATATAATTGTATTGTGTATATAATTGTATTGTGTATTGTAAATTTTATTGTGTATTGTTTATATTGTGTATACCATTGCCACCGGGTGCTTGCCCACTTGCAGTGTAAATAAATATATACTTGCAATTACAAATAATTATTTAAATATTATTCTTTGAACTTTGTGAATACAAGTTGTTTTTGCAATCAACATAACTTTGTTACTATATTATCAATATTTGAAACTGTTTATTTATGTATTTATTTATTTATTTATTTAACTAGCTAGCTAATGAGTACAAATTAAATTTATAAAACAAAAATGTTTCTAGCCACTACCGTAAGAGCCAGGCTCGTGTATGGTGTGGTCTTAGTCAATAATATAACATAAAATTTGCATGGACAGTTTACTAAATACAGTAAGTACTTAATTCAAACCAATCAATACAACACAAGAGCAAAAATAAAGAAGAAAGATAAAAAGCGAGAAAAATACACATTTAATATAAATTGACAATCCGACAGAAGCCAGTGTGTTTTTACAAAAGCATTCACATTATTTTCTGTAATGCCATAATGAAATGAATTGTCCTGTGACCAAATAGAAATACTATAACATATTACATTTACTAAGCATTCACCCACTCTTCTGTAGCTTATATTCTGTTCTTGTTCTATTGGAAGGTCTACATGTTCCATCCCAGTAGTGGGCCACCTCAAAATTTCATTCCAAAAAGACTGCTGAAATTCTTCAGGAACGTGCAGCACACAATGTTTGAGGTATTTTAGTGCTCCTCAGTGGAGCGAATATAACTGCAGGAGGAATCGGAGATTACGAATATAGCTCTCCTTCGGTGATCTCCGGTACTACCGTAGGTGGTAGAGGGGGTAAACAGAGGAATGCGAAGATTCGGAGGGAAACGACAATCGAAGGACGGAGTTCTCAGGGACGAACTACCGACCGACTGGCCGACCGGCAGGACTGGCGGCAGTTGTAAGTGGGATAAAATGGCACTGAAGCGGGTACCCAACACATGAAAATTCTTTCATTCAGTATAAAGTAAGTTAGCAGAAATTTGTCAAGTGGTGTTATTATTAAAATTGTATGCAATTTACAATATCAGTATTTTAAATTTTTTTGTATTATTATTATTATTATTATTATTATTATTATTATTATTATTATTATTATTATTATTATTATTCGGAGAGAAATTGAAACAGCATGTTGAAACAATTCAAAATTCCTGTTATCCAAAGGCAGCTCTATCGTACAGACCAATAGCACGAAGAGATCAGGGAAGACGACAAACAAGATGGTTACAAGAGTGAACGGAAACATACAAAAGTGTGTAAACCGGAAAGGGAGGAGGAGGAGGAGGAGGAGGAGGAGGAGAAGAAGAAGATTATTATTATTATTATTATTATTATTATTATTATTATTATTATTATCATTATTATTATTATTATTATTATTATTATTATTACACTGTATTTATTAATATTATGTAAAAGTATTTTCCACTGTTAAAGGTAACGAAGAGTCTGAATACATTATTTTTAAGACAGTAAAGCTTAACTCATTCATACCACACGTTTCTTCGGTTCCATTCTGAAATTCCAGTTAATATATTTTACGTTAAACTAAATCGATTACACTAATTAGCAGTAATTATTTGTGAATAAACGAATGTTTCTAGGAGAACTTTAATTGTTTACATTAACTACTGAAAAACTTTACTTCTGCTGTAGTTTCGTAATAATTGAACTCTGCTGATTGTAAAATAACATTGGGTTTAACTGGAAACTGTTGATAATGTATAAGTTTATTATGAGAATAATTTAAGCTTAATCTACATCATTATTTTCCCCAACATTTTTTAAACCGCCCCAATCTTGGTGCCACCTATTGAGAACTAGAGGAACTCTTTCATAGTTTGTCAATTTTTTTTTTTTTTATATCTTTGGTTCTGACTTATCTCGTGATTAGAAAGTCCGCTTACACGATTATAAATTCGTAGGTCAGACGACGTACGGTAAACAACTCTCCATTACTGTAAGTGTTTCCTGAGTCTGTTTAATAGATGGCATGATATTTCTTCCTTCGATATATCTAACAGTTTATGTTGGTACGAAATTTCATACTTGTTTATAGAATTCAGTTGCGGGTTAATTTGTTGTTTTCTTGTTCCGGTACCTATGTTGGTATTGTGTAAAATATATATTTTGATCTTGCAATTTCACGCGATGTGTAATCAAGACGGTAAGATTTTTTTGTTACTTGATGCTTTTTTAAGTATTGTTTCCAGGAAAAGCGTTCTAATATGGTATGCTAGATATTCATTAGGAGAAGGTGTGCTTTTTAATTAAATATCACTGACTGAAACGTTGGCCATAACCATGAAAGAGGCATGTCCTACTTAATCAACCGTAAAATATTCAGCAGCGCTTTCAAAGAAAAGGTTAAAAAGCCTTGCTTGAGCGATGGCAGTTGAATGAGGGAAGTATTGACGCACTCACCAAGCACTATATTAAAAGAAAAGTTCATGCACACCGTTCAGTAGGATTCCAAGTTTGCCTTCTCAATAAAGTGTGTCTCATCATAAACTGGATCGTCATTCTGATATCGGTGTTGCCGTCACAAAATCAAAATAAGAAAGCACTAGGGCTCTAGTAAACAATATATTGAATCTAGTGCAAAATACGGTAACGAACTAATTAGAGTCTACTTTAGAATATGAAATGCAAACATTTTTAGCATTCCTTTAATTTACTTACGGATGTGTCTTATTTAAATAATTTTCGATGAAACTAGGGCGCAGTTCCGATGATTTCAAAGTGAAAATCCGCAATGAAATTACATTACTACAGAAAATATCGGAAAACAAAAAATCATCAGTCTTTGTCAGCGTTGAAAATCCTGCATAGATTCATAAATGCAAGGCATAACAAAAGCCTAAACTAAACTAACCTAACCTAACCTAACCTAACATAACCTAACCTAACCTGTCACTGATTCGTACATGCAAGGCACAACAAAAACCTAAACCAACCTTACCTGTGATAGATTCGTATATGCAAGGAATAGCGTTAGTATACACTAGCGTGATACTTTCGTAATAACACCAAAGTTATGTTGGTATGAGCGCTCTAAGCACTTGAAGGTGTATAAGCGAAATACATCAGTACGAAGGGAACTAACTCAGTGCTAGTTTAGCCTAATTATCTAATATTAACAATGTTTTTACGATATTGTTTTGCTAGTGATTGTATCGTATTCTTCAGTAATCCCTTAAACCCCCGTTTGATCTGATTGGTTGCTTTCTTCCGAGGTTTTCCCCAGCCGTGAGGGGGATGCCGAGTGGTCTATGGCGAGTTCTCGGCCTCACTTTACTTCATCTCCGTTTGGTCTGATTACCTGGTTGGGTTTCTTCCGAAGTTTTCCCCAACCATAAGACAAATGCCAGGTAATCTGTTGGCGAATCCTCAGCCTCATCTCACTGCATGTCGCTAAACAATTGTAATCTTTTAACATTTTGACTTGTTCCAAATATTAAAACTTCATTGCTAGTGTAAGATCTATGGAATACAATAAATTAAAAGGAATAAAATGAAACATTGTCGCTCATACTGGGGTCCTAGCTTGTCACTAATGTATCTCCTCATCAAATCCTCCCTAACATTGTCACTGAGACTATAGTCCTATCTTCTCACTAGCAGTCTGTCTCCTCGTCAAACCCTAACTAACCTTGTTACCAGTAGTCAAGTCCTAACTTTTCACTAATTAATTTCCTCATCAAACCATAATTAACCTTGTTACCAATAATAGACTCCAGTATTACCATTAATCTGTCTCCTCATCAAACCATAACTAACACTATTTCCAATAGTGGATTCCTATCTTCTCATTAATCTGTCTCCTTATCAAAATCTACCTAACCTTGTTATCAACAGTGAATTCCTATCTTCTCATTAATCTGTCTCCTCATCAAAATCTACCTAACCTTGTTATCAACAGTCGATTCCTATCTTTCATTAATCTGTCTCCTTATCAAAATCTACCTAACCTTGTTACCAACAGTGGATTCCTATCTTCGCATTAATCTGTCTCCTTATCAAAATCCACCTAACTTTGTTACCAACAGTTGATTCATATCTTCTTATTAATCTGTCTCCTTATCAAAATCTACCTAACCTTGTTACCAACAGTGGATTCCTATCTTCACATTAATCTGTCTCATCATCAAAATCTACCTAACTTTGTTACCAACAGTTGATTCCTATCTTCTCATTAATCTGGCTCCTTATCAAAATCTATCTAACCTTGTTACCAACAGTAGATTCCTCTCTTTTCATTAATTTGATTCCTCACCAAAATCTACCTAACCTTGTTACCAACAGTTGATTCCTATCTTTTCATTAATCTGTCTCCTTATCAAAATCTACCTACCCTTGTTACCAACAGTGGATTCCTCTCTTTTCATTAATTTGATTCCTCATCAAAATCTATCTAACCTTGTTACCAACAGTTGATTCCTATCTTTTCATTAATCTGTCTCCTTATCAAAATCTACCTAACCTTGTCACCAACAGTGGATTCCTATCTTCTCATTAATCTGTCGCCTCATCAAAATCTATCTAACCTTGTTACCAACAGTTGATTCCTGCAAATCTAGTCTTTCAGGTAAAGCTCCCTGTAAAGCAGATTTGAATAATTTCAAGGGAAAAATTGTTCCGGGGCCGGGTATCGATCCCGGGACCTCTGGTTGAACGTACCAGCGCTCTACCACTGAGCTACCCGGGAACTCTATCCGACACCGTCTCAACTCTTCCCTTTATATCCACACAACTCGCGTGGGCTGACGAAACGCCAGAGACCCACATCGAGTGCACACAATCTCTGTGTGACTTGGAATTGTGGTTTTCTGTTAACGTATGAATGTTAAGTTGATTCCTATCTTCTCATTAATCTGTCTCCTTATCAAAATCTATCTCACCTTGTTACCAACAGTGGATTCTTCTTTTTTCATTAATTTGATTCCTCATCAAAAGCTACCTAACCTTGTTGCCAACAGTTGATTCCTATCTTTTCATTAATCTGTCTCCTTATCAAAATCTACCTAACCTTGTTACCAAGAGTGGATTCTTATCTTCTCATTAATCTGTCTCCTCATCAAAATCTACTTAACTTTGTTACCAACAGTTGATTCCTATCTTCTCATTAATATATCTCCTTATCAAAATCTATCTAACCTTGTTACCAACTAGAGTCCTGCAAAACATGTTGAAAACCGCGCTGAACGACTGGCTTTATAGGCAGTATGCGAAGTACATCTGCTTGCGTACTGCCTCAGTATCCGGTTTAACGTGTATTCGAGTTGATTCGGTCTCTCTGTGGGTGAACGGCTCTGGCGTATAAAATGAAGATCATAGTAAACCATCCAGATATTATAGCTGCGGATCATCAAGAGGAACAAACAGCATGCAGCGTGAAACTACAGACGTTGTAAAGCGTAAATTGCAGAAAGAAAGCTTTCAGTATCCACAAATTACCAAAGTTGTAATTTTTGCTTACACTAGAAAACTGAATTATAATATTACAATAATGACACATATAAAAACAGTTAACTCGATCAATAGTAAAACTAAAACATAAATAACTTTATATCTTCTGAAACCTACTACAACCAATGCTTTTAGTATGTTTACTATGACTAGAGTCATAAACGTAATATAGGTTTTCCATTCATTTAAGTGAAACTTATCGCCCCCTACAATCAGCAGGGTTATTTCACTTCTACCCTGTATATGAATAGCTACTGTTTTGGAGAAATTTACAGTTAATAATTATTTAATTTTATGTTTTGTGATTAATTGTAATTCTATTCTGGATTTATTTACCTATTATTATGTCTCACATTATACATTATGCTCATTTCATTTTCTACATACTAAATTGATGGAAAGATAACCAAACAACTCTAGCCTCTCTAGCAACATTTGTGAAACGAATATTGGCCATTCCATGAATAAGTGTTTCCACCGAGCGTAACTTTAGACTAGTAAAACAGATTTATTAATATATAAACACAAGAAGTCAACTCTGATCATATAGTCTATAATAATAGGCCCTAATAATAATTGTGAACATCAAATAGTTGATATTAGCAAGTGTGTAATAAAATAGTTCTTTGAATGACACTTGTTTTCTCTGAAGTAGATCTTTTCTATACAGAATGATTTGTTTCTAAACCTTGCTATTCCTTTGTTATTCGTAGTTTAGAAATGTGTAAATTATACTTATTTTGTACAGAACAACCACCATTGGGAGCAAAGTAATCGTATTGTTGAAAATAACATTACTGTTTATCTTTTTAAATTGATTTCTTAATAAATAATATTGAAACTGATTAGAACAATTAAAAATCATGCAACTATTGTTTTAGAGGTAGGCCTATACATTTTTTTTAGTTTAAAGTACAAACGTCATAATGGACTATCGTACTTATTTCCTATTTTGTTTTATAATGAATTGTAATTATATTTTTGAATATGTTTACATTATGATATTTCACATTATACATTACGTCTATTTCCTTCGATGTCACTGTGTCCATTGTTCATTTATTTGTTACTAGTCAAATTACTGCAAGTTCGAAATACAAAAATAAATGTATTAAAGTGTCAAATTATTTTTGTATTCCTATTTGAAGCAAACATATTTTCGTAATTAAACTAAAAATAAATATCCTTCAATATTATTTCTCTGTTTGTATAGCCTACTGAGAAAATGTTAAAGAGTTATTGTATGATGAAATGTACCTGGTGTTATTTGGAGATCGTATTTTCTTCCTCACCATTTCTTTCTGTGTGAGATTTGTGTTATAATAATTCGCGATCTTACATGAACTTATATGATATCGATCATTGGATTATACAAATCGAACAAGATTCAGTCAATATCTGACGAGAAAGAGTTACGACGTAATCAAATGATGAAGTTATGACGTATACTGTTTAACACTGGTATATAGCGTTTATTGGTAAGAAAAATATACATGGCTTGTGCACGTCTTGTTCTGTGAAAAACTATAACATTGTTTAACATATCTATAAGCAACTTTCATTAGTAAAACTCTAAAAGTTTAAAATATAAACGATATTTATAAAGTTACTGCAAGTTCAGAATAATAAAGAAAATATATGTGTTATAGTGTCGAATGAACTGTAAGAATAATTGCAAACACTTTTTTTTCCAATAAGACAACGTATATTTCCTTGTTACTCCGGTTGTGTACTCGAAAAACGTTAGTTTCATGTAAATGCGCCTGATGTTCTGTCTACTCTGCAATACATCAGGCGTAATCGCTCGACAACAGAGTTATTCGGCCCGATGTTCATCGTAGCCGGTTGAGCTCCGACCGGTCGAATCTAAACAGGTTGTGTGCGCAGTTTTGCAGGTCTCTATTACCAACAGTGGATTCCTCTCTTTTCATTAATTTGATTCCTCATCAAAATCTACCTAACCTTGCAAATCAAGATTTCAGGTATAACTCCCTGTAAAGTTGATTTGAATAATTTCGAGGGAAAAATTGTTCCGGAGCCGGGTATCGAACCCGGGACCTTTGGTTTAACGTACCAACGCTCTACCACTGAGCTACCCGGGAACTCTACCCGACACCGATCCAATTCTTCCCTCTATATCCACAGACCTCAAAGTGGGCTGACAACCGTCAAGCAACCAACTTCGAGTGCACACTAACTCTGTGTGACTTAAATTGTGGTTTTCTGTTAACGTGTATTATGCAAATCAAGATTTCAGGTATAACTCCCAGTAAAGTTGATTTGAATAATTTCGAGGGAAAAATTGTTCCGGAGCCGGGTAACGAACCCGGGACCTTTGGTTTAACGTACCAACGCTCTACCACTGAGCTACCCGGGAACTCTAACCGACACCGATCCAATTCTTCCCTCTATATCCACAGACCTCAAAGTGGGCTGACAACCGTCAAGCAACCAACTTCGAGTGCACACTAACTCTGTGTGACTTAAATTGTGGTTTTCTGTTAACGAACAGTGACGTGTATTATGCAAATCAAGATTTCAGGTATAACTCCCTGTAAAGTTGATTTGAATAATTTAGAGGGAAAAATTGTTCCGGAGCCGGGTCTCGGTGTCGGTTAGAGTTCCCGGGTAGCTCAGTGGTAGAGCGTTGGTACGTTAAACCAAAGGTCCCGGGTTCGATACCCGGCTCCGGAACAATTTTTCCCTCGAAATTATTCTACCTAACCTTGTTACAAACAGTAGAATTTATATTTTTTCTTATCGTATTCTATATTCTATAGGTGAGTGTACGACAGTAGCCTAATACAGGCTACTTCATAACGCTATGATTTTAAAATTTGTGTATTTTTTTCGTATGTGTGGACCAGTGAAACGAAACGGATCGAAAGATTTAAAGCTTGAAGAAGATTATTTTTTCGTGTCTCACTTTACAGTTGAGCGGTAGGGCTCTACTGTATTTTCCGTACAAAATGTTTATTTCCGTCTTTAAAATATACCTGCGCAAAACTCTGTTTACCACATTGGTCCCGTGGTGTGTTTCGTTGTCGGGAATGTAATATTACGTTATTGTTGCCATCTTTGTTGGTTGTTTTGCGGTTGAATGGTTTTCCTCACGGACGTAAATCGTGCGAACAGTGAGCTGCTGCCTTCTGAGCTAAATAAACTCAGTAAAAAAACGCTTATTGAGATCCTTGTGAGTAAAAGTGTTCCCTCCGATGTTAGTGAAGTGGTTAGTAAATACTTTCAACATTTCTTTCATCAAGAGGGAGAAATTGTGATACACGAGTGTAGTGGGCGTGGCACAATGTCGGACTATGTGGATAGTGTGGATAAAACATTATTACCTCGTGAGGTTGAAACGATTTATAAATTAATTGATCAACTAGAAAAGAGAGTGAAAGATCAAGAGGTAATTATTGATCTCTTGAAGGACAAACAGGAATTATACGAACAAACAGAAACTACAAAAGAAGATAACATAACCTGTACAGCAAACATCCCACGGAAATTGGTAAGCTACGAAAATGTATCTAAACCAAAAGTAAGTTCTATAAATCCAGTAGTAAACATAGAACCTGCAAGTAATTCTACGGATAAAGAGACAGTTAGATCCACAGATACTTGGGCCAGTGTAGTTAGTCGGAATAAAAGAAAGATTAGGCCTAAGGAAATTATACGTGGGGCTAATAATACATGCAAACTAAAGGCTGTAGAAAAGCTACCTCGAAGTAAAGCATTATTTGTAACGAGGCTAGAACCAACTGTCACTAAGAAAGATATAAAAGATTTAGTTAAAGAAAGTGGATATGAGCCTATGAAGATAAACAAAATTAAAACCAAATATAACTCTTACTCCTCCTTTCACATTGAAGTGGAAGAAGAAAAGTTTAGTAGTCTGGCAGACCCTGAAATATGGCCCACTGGAGTGTTTGTGTCAGAATTTTACGGTCGACTTCATCCAAATCAAATCGCAAGAGATCCCAATGAAGATTCTTCATCAGTGTCAGCCTGACTCGAAGTTGGTTCAGGGCAGTCTGATAGAAACAATTTGACAATTTTTTATATGAACATACAATGTCTGAGAAACAAGTTGGAAGAATTAAACTTATACTTTAGTGATAAAGAGTTTAGTGTGGTTTGTTTCAGTGAACATTGGTTAATAAGTAGTGAAATAAGTTATGTGCAACTTGATGACTATTTTTTAGGAAATGCTTTTTGCCGAACTAAATCAAAAAATGGCGGTGTTGTAATTTATGTTAAAAAACATCTAAATTACAAACAGATTGATGTAGGTCATATATGTGATGAAAAAAATTTTGAGATGACTGTAATTGAATTAAGTGATCATAAGCTGATAATTGCTGCATTGTATAGATCACCAGATGGCTGTGTTGATATATTTTTAGAGAACATGGAAAAATGTCTAAATTTCCTAACATCTTTAAAGGGCGAGGTAGTAACCTGTGGCGACATAAATGCTCATTTTGACATAACTTCTAGTAGGCAGTCAGCCTTTTGTTTACAAAACCTTCTAAGTCAAGAAGGTTTTCATTGCGTAAATCGAGAACCTACAAGAATTAATGCATGCCTGGATAATATAATAACAAATATGGATGAGAACAATTATATGTGCTCTTTAGTTAAGAATAGCATATCTGACCATGATGCACTAAAGTTTGTAGTTAAGTGTAACGCAAATGTAAATCTAAATAGTATGATACTAACTAGGTGTTTTACAGATCTGGGTATACAACATTTTTCAAATTCATTGAGAAGTATAGATTGGTCTAACATCTTAGATAAAAATAAGTATTCCGCGGAAACAAATTTTGAATTATTTTTTAAAACTTTTTTACAGGAGTTTGACATAAGTTTCCCTGTCGTAAAGAGGTCTATGAAATCGTGTACTTTATTAGGCTCTAAAGGTAAAAGTTGGTATTCCCCTAAATTACATGCTATGAAAGATAAATTAATGTTACTACAAGATATGTGTAAAAAAAACTTGTGTGATAACAAATTAGTCAAAGGTTATTAGGTTTCCTATAGGAAAGAGATACAGGCTGAGAAACAAAAAGCTAATGAAATGTTTATAAATAAAGCTGATAATAAATGTAGGGCAGCTTGGTCAGTAATAAATTCTATAGCTCAAAAAGGTGAAAACAGAAATAAGAATTGTGGGGATCTGCATCCAAATGTTTTAAATGATTATTTTACAAAATCAATAGGTAAAATCATCTCCAGTATACCTACATCATTAGAAGAAGCATTAAATAGTCTTCATCAGTCAAACCTTCGAGTTAATGTCAATTTCACCTTAAGTGAGGTATCTTGTGAACAGGTCTTTGAAGCCATTTAAGTTAAATGATACTAAGAGTAAAGATTATTATGAGGTATCAGCCAACCTTGTAAAATCAGTCGCTAATAGTATAGTTATGCCATTGACTTACTGTATTAATTTGTGTATACTACATGGTGTATTTCCAAATATATTAAAAATAGCAAAAATTATACCTATATACAAGAAGGGTGACATTACATTGCCTAGTAGTTATCGGCCTATCTCCTTAGTCCCAATATTTAGTAAAATCTTTGAAATCTTGATAAAAGATCAATTCTGTAGTTATCTTGAAACTAATAACTTAATCTTAAATCATCAGTATGGTTTCCGTACTGGAAAGAGTACAGTGACTGCAGTAAATTCTCTTTTGGAAACTGTATATCATGCATATGAAAATGGTGAAAGTAAAAAGGCAATTTTTTGTGACCATAGTAAGGCATTTGATTGTGTTAATCATAAGATCCTGTTGGCAAAACTTGAGTACTATGGTGTGAATGGAAAAGAAATTAAACGGTTTAAATCGTATCTTGAAGAAAGATTTCAAATAGTTTCTGTTAATGGTGTACAATCTGAATCAACACACGTTTTAGCGGGGGTTCCTCAGGGCTCCATTTTGGGTCCTTTACTGTTTATAATTATGTTAAATGATGTTGGACAATTTATAAACTGTAATTCTAAAGTTATTTTGTATGCAGATGATACAACTTTCCTAAATGTTAATAGGTCACTTGATATTCCTACAGAACAAACAGAAAGCACATTACATCAGTGTAAAGTTTGGTTTCATAAAAATGGTTTTTTTATCAATGATGAAAACACACAAACGCTGACATTTACTAAAAAAAGATATTAGTGAGGGTAACCAAGAGGATATTAAACTGTTAGGTTTCCTCATAGATAGACATCTATCTTGGAAATCACATATTAGGTATGTATGCATTAAGTTATCTTCTGTAACCTATTTGTTAAAAAAATTGATGAACATTGTTAGTTTTGAATATGTTCGAAATGCATACTTTGCCTTTTTTCAAAGTGTATTCAAATATGGACTTATTTTGTGGGGAAATTCTAGTGATATTACAGACATTTTATTAATTCAAAAGAAAGTTATTAGAATACTGACAGCTTCAAAAATTAGAACACACTGTAGACCTCTGTTCATACAGACAGGTATTCAGACCGTCATAAATCTGTACATATATGATGTTCTAGTGTTTATGAAAGAAAATTTGCAAGAATTTAATATGAGAAGTGAGGTACACAATCATACAACGAGGAATAGGCAATTATTAGATTATCCACTTTGTAGACTTAGTGTGACAAAAATATACTATAAATTGATTGGAATCAAATTATTTAATAAGCTCCCTATAAACATTCAACTTCTTCCTGTTCAAATTTATAAAACAAAATTGTTCAGTTGGTTAATTAAAAACCCACTTTACTCAATAAATGAGTTCTTTGAAATTGACATACATTTTTAAGCAATGCAGTTTTAAAAGTTTTAAATGTTATGGTTGTTGTTTCTTAATTTTTTTTAATAATGAGATTTTAAATGAAACCTAGTGGTAAATCAATTTACATTTAAATTTCAATGTATTAATGAACAGAGCAAATTGCACTACCTTATGTTGCATTTTTAAGTTTATTATTAGCCTCTGTTTGTAGTATTTTTAATTAGTTATTAAACATATGATCAATGCTCCAACAACTCTGTACACAAAGCAAAACCGCAGGTCTATCAATGAACATGACAAAAACACAGCTGATGACAAACAGACAAGAAATCCCCATCTCAATTGACGGAACAACGCTACCATATGCAACGGAATACACATACCTTGGCCAACTAATTTCCTTTAAAGACAAGACTGGAAAAGAAATAAGAAGAAGAATATCCTTAGCTTGGAAATCCTTCTGGTCCCTCAAGTTCATACTTCTGGATAAGACAATCAGCAGAAGACTCAAATTGGAAGTACTACAAACCTGCGTCTACCCAACACTACTTTATGGATGCCAAACATGGTCGACAACAAACAGACAGATGAATGCGCTAGAACAATGCCAAAGGAAAATGGAACGAAAGATATTGGGAATAACTATGAGAGACACAATTTCCAATGATTCGCTGTTCCAAATGGCATCAACAACAAACGTCACACAAAGAGCAAACAAATTGAAGTGGAAGTGGGGAGGCCACATCGCGCGGATGAAAGACGAAAGATGGACATACAGAGCCACCATGTGGGACCCGCGCACAGGAGACCGGCACAGAGGCAGACCAAGGAAGAGGTGGGCAGACTTCTACGCAACACAAGCATGCCAGCAATGGTCCAGAATAGCAAGAAGCAGGGGAACATGGAGAACAATTGGAAGTCGACTACAAACGAAGGCAGTGCCAGCCACAAACAACATCCCAAGTTGACTCAGTGAAAGTGCATTCAATATAATAAAAGTGTTAGTGAAATCAAATTAATCAAAGTGACAGCGAAATCAACTCCAACCAGACAAAGAAACACTAGACACAACCTAACGCGGAGTAGCTCACCGTGTTAGGGAAACAGAGCTACCCTCTAGCAGGAGGCCTTTGCCCTTCAAGGGACACATTAGGCTATTATTATTATTATTATTATTATTATTATTATTATTATTATTATTATTATTAAACATATGACAATTACAATTGATACTATCTTTTATCTAGTAAATATAGTACTTTTAACTTTATATTATGTAATTTGATAAATATCTACATTGTTTTTATAATTAAATTTTTATTTTGTTTATCTATGAAATGTATTGCAGTAAGATTGTAACATTTGACAATGTCTATAGTGAAGTTTTTCATTCAATGACAATAAAGATTATTCTTATTCTTATTCTTATTCTCAGTATTCCTAAATATTTTTAACCATTCAACTTGCAAAAAGTAAACTATCTGAGTATTTAATGGGAAGGAGAATTGTATTGGTTATAGCTCATGTTCGGATTTGGGAATTACCTCGGATGTAACGCTTGAAACTACTTAGGCCTACAGACCATTAGAGGACCACGTCTTCATAATCGCTTTTTTATCCTGTCAATATTATTATAAAACCAGTTGTTTTGATATTTTTGTGTACTTTTTAGTACGCGTTCAAAAAGACTTTTTTTTTTTCGTAAATCGGTGTTCCTACACGTGTCAAACCTAAACACAAGCTTCAAGAAGCACGTTTGAGAGGGTTTCTGTCGTAGATACTCTTTTTCTTGTTTCAGATGCAAGCCTCATATTTATATTTCAATGTTTTTTCTTTGGATGAAATAATAAGAAGTTTCAAGTTTGTTCCGATCAATTTCGTTTAAAATGTATTTTTTTAATCTATTTGTACGTTCAGATCATTATTAGATACAGTAGTGGCAAAAAAAAAAACCGGACCGACGCGACGGAGTAATCAAAGTCCCCGAAATGAGCCACTGCGCATGCCACGCCCGCATTCACAAGATAGCGAGTAGTATATTGAAATTATTGTAGTTTCGACTGCTGACGTAGCCCATTTCGAAAGCCATTAGAAAATAAGCTGGTAAAATTCATGTTCTGGGAATAATAAGTTAATTAAGTAGTAAAATATCGCTGCGATCGAAAAGTATTGGGAATAAATTTGAATAAGGAACAAAATAAAAGTTTCGTTCCCAGGCACGATTCGAACCACGAAAGTCTTAATTACCAGTCTATCGTGCTGTCACTGTGAACAAGGCTCTGAAATCAGCTACAAGGGTCGATCCGGTTTTTTTGTCACTACTGTACATATTATTTACATGAAAATATTTTCTAAATGTGTGAAGGTCAACATTATTTTGTTTTTAATTTTAATTTAAACTATAAATTAATTATTTCCCACGTGGTCGTTAGAATGACTTAAAGCAAGAGAATTTACTCCTCATGAGTTTCATAAAAATTTACGTTTCCCGTTAGCAAGATTCTCCTCAATCTTTCTTCACTTTGAAAAATTACAGTAAAAAAAATATATATGTATATATAGGCTATAAACCTGTATAAATGTGAATGCTGTCTGCTCATCGCATCACTCTGTCACGTTGCTTCACTGTGTAATCCGCAGTATTACGTGTTGGTGTTGCAGGGTTTGGGACCAGTGTAACGTGGTGCAGGATTACTTGACGGTTTACGATGGCAGTGCCACCACTGATCCGGTGCTCGTGCGTCTATGCGGGGGTGACGTGGTTCCCGACATAGTGAGCAGCGGGCCCAACATGCTGCTGGAGTTCCACACCTCGCCATTCGACAATCCATTCCACCCCGTTCCACTGAGCTACCTCCCGGGCTTCGAGTTGGAAGTGCAGGTAAGCGTTTTGTGTTAGAGCAATGCTCAATCAAAATTTCAATGAAGGTCATAGGAAAGGATAAGTAACTGAATATGCACAATGATGCTCTTTGCTAGTGTTCTCGTGTATATTACTGTTATGTGTGTGAACTCCTAGCCTGAAGACCATTTGTCACACCGTCTTACTGAAGGAACTTAGGGAAATGTTTCAGCGGAGCTGAAATTTACGTATCACAGTAGTAGATATCGATAGGAGGTAACTAAAAGCCAGTAATGCTCAGAATTCAGCAAACGTAGACTACATCATCACAGGCGGAAAGAGAAAATCGCAACCAAGTTATCTACCTTAGTTCAAACGTGACGACCAGTGTTGTATCTATCTCTTGAAACTCATTGCTAATAGAATTCACCGTTGTTATTTCGAAACTTGAAAGAAGGTTGACAAAGGAAGCATACCTTATGGTAGTAAATAACACTGAACAATAAATTTTAAGTGAATATGTGTAAATTGCACGATTTTGAGTTCCTTATGTTTATTTTAGTATAAAATAATAAAATATCATCATCCTCAAAAATATTTAGCTCTAGTTTTTTAAAGAAAGTAATCTATATCTCTGTATCAAGAACTCGCTAAATAAATACACATTCGTGTTCCAAGATTCGGTCAAAACAATCAGTTTTAAGTGAGTAGTTACTTAAATTATGTGATATCATAGACATTGATAAATTCCAGTGCCATTCACAAGTATAAATATAAAATATTAAGAGAAACATGAAAGTATACAACTTGATCATGATTTAAATGTGTTTAACTCTCACGTATACTTTTTTGTTTAAAGTCTCCACAATCATATTTTAGGAAACTTACTACGAAAAGTTGGCTATGCAGTGATCATTATCTCATTGCTCAAAATGGCTAAAAGTATTCTTGAAATGTAAACTATAATGGATGTGAACTATTTAATTGACTGTGACTGGGATATTTAAAAAAAATCACGCTTCAGATTGCTATTTCCTAATGTCACACGGACGTAGAATACAAATTTGTAATTGCACGTGTCGTCGAGTACGCTTCATTGTTCATTCTGCCGTTAATTATGATAAGAGGGATTTCGATACGATTTTAATTATAGCGTTCTTAAGAATTCCTCCCATCCAACCATTTCGAACGTTCAGTTTCGTATTAACATGTGTGACGGAAGTTTATACAAAAAAAATCTATAGCCAAGTCCTCTATTTATCGCCAACTCAATTAATAATTTTGATATTACATTTTGTAATTACTTTTTACTTTACCTATATTAGGGCGTGGTGAAAAATAAAATACAAAGTTAGAGACAAACATATTATGGAATCTTAACGGAGACAGGGACGTAGAATTTGCACACTTTAACAACCTAACTCACATTTAAATTCAGTGTTAGCTCACCATCCAATTTTACAAGAGAAGACAGGCTACTACTTCTAACTATAACATGTAAGTTATTGAACTTAATTTTTCAGTTATACATTTTTCAGTCTTACTTTGCGTTTATGCGGTGATTCGACAGTGAACTAGAAATGACTCCCTTATTATTATTATTATTATTATTATTATTATTATTATTATTATTATTATTATTATTATTACTAATATTATTATTTGCTATTATTATTATTATTATTATTATTATTATTATTATTATTATTATTATTATTATTTTGTAAGGCCTTAAAGGGTGATATTGATTGTGAATCCTTCATAAACAATATCTACATTCGGGCCCCTTCGAATGGTTTAAGATTTCAAAAAAAAATTTATACCTATAACCCAAATCTCTCTCTCTCCAGTTGTCAAATCATGAAAGCTGCCAATTTACATGATATTAATTCAGATCCGTTTAATGTATAGTTTGTTGTTTGGCTATTCTTATATTAAGCATATTCATTTGAACTTCATTCGTTTTTGTTGTTTTTAGCTTTTCTGTATCATGTATTTTTGTTAGTTATCTATTCATTTTGTCATTATTGTTCATTTGTATTTGTCTCTAATTTTAATAATTATTTGTATGCACTGTCTTTGTTATTCCTTGTACACTGTAAATCTTGTGCTTACTTGTATCTTATGCTGAACTGTTATTGGGTCCAGGCTGTTGTACAGCACAATAAATATTAGTAAAAAATAAATAAATTATTATTATTATTATTATTATTATTATTATTATTATTATTATTATTAATTTTGGCTGTAATTTAACATTTTTGGTGAAACAGGTAGGTCTAGATTATAACTTGTAAAATTTGTAAATACAATAAAACAACGGGAATAATCAATAAAATTATTAAGTCTTCTTTAGTACGGCGGCACACAAGAATACATTTGTATAAAACCTTTGCTAGACCTGTTTTATTGTACGGAAGTAAACCATGGACAATAACAAATACTGGTATCAGCAGAATAACCTGTGGAATGAAATTTATGAGAGCAACATTAGGATATATTCGCTTCGACCGCAAAAGAAATGAGGATATCATGCAAGAACTCCAATTACACTGTTCTACAAAAAAAAAAAAAAAATGAAATTCATTTTTCTGGATATAACATTCTTGAGTAACATGGAAATTTACCTCCTGAATTCAAATCTGTAATTAGTTTCTCTGTGTCACGCATAGTTTTCAAGTTATATGCAATTTAATTTTTTAATAATTTTCGTTTCCACGCTATGTATTTATGTAGGCAAAACATGTAACTATTAATATTTTAGTCACTTACAAAATTATTTACAAACATTTTATGCACTATAACACAAAACATATATACAAGCCTCAATATAATAATTATATTATATGGAAAACCGTATTTAAGGTTAGAAAATATGAAAAAAATACACTTTTCCCTAAGAATTTAAAAATCTTATCTTTCTCTCTTGTGTTCAATTTTACAGTCTGTAACAATTTTCTAGAAGTAGTCAGCAAGCATCGTAGGCATCCATTTTTCCCTTCATACCGCTTTTCCATGGATATTATATCTTTATGGAACCTTTGACCATGTTCGTCGGAGACATCACTGTAGCTCTCAGGAAAATAATGTAGATTTGAATCTAGGAAATGCACTTTTAAAGACATGTGACATCCTAGATCTCTATATGCATTTATCATTTGTTGAATCAATTGTTCGAAGTCGTTAGCTCTTTTTCTTCCCAGAAAATTTTGCGTTATATTCTTGAAACAAGACCACGCTCTTCTTTTTTTTGGTGCAAGGCATTGTTCAAAATCTGAATCCTTTTGAAGGTCTCTAATTTGGGGACCCACAAACACGCCCTCTTTTATTTTTTCTGCAGAAAGACGAGGAAAAATTTTTAAAAGGTACATAAATCCTCTTCCAGATGTGTCCATGGCCTTAACAAATTGTTTAATAAGGCCTAACTTGATGTGAAGAGGGGGCAGCAGAACATCTTCACTGGCTACCAATTTCTCGTTCAGTATATTTTTTCTCCAACTTTCCACTTAAGTTCAGACCAAATCTTTCTTTTATAATGGGAATTCCTATCGCGACCATCCAACTCACACAGAAAACATCCATATTTGGTGTAGCCTTGTTGCATACCTAATATCATGGCAACTATTTTCAAATCACCACATATTTTCCACTTGTGCTCATTATATTTGATTAATCTCAGCGTATTTTTCAAAATATCATATGACTCTTTAGTCATACTTACATAGGCAACTGGGGCAGAAGGCATTATGTTCCCATTGTGGAGAACTCCCTTTAGACTGTATTTTGAGGCATCTATAAAAAGTCTCCACTCCTATGGCTCGTATTTGAAGTGCAAAGTATTCATTAGGTCACAAACATCATTGCAGAATGTCATCATAAGTTGAATTGTGCATATATGCAGAAACAATAGTTCATGTAAACAAACAATACTCACTTCCTCTAACAAGAATTTCAGGTTAAACTCAAGATTTCTCTCTCTCTCTCTCTCTCTCTCTCTCTGTTAGAATCTGTCTATTTTACTTCTGTGATTTAAGAGGTTTCTGTAAAAGAGAAATATGTAAAGTTTTACATATTTTATATATCGGTACCACAGATGTCGGAATATTATGGTTAAAAATGAATATTTACTCACATGATAAGGAATGTCTCCACTATCCAAATAATGCCAGTTTAACTCAGTTCTAAATCCTGTAACAATGACTTTCTTATTAACATAAAATTTTACTAGCAACAGGAATGCCACAATATGAAAAAGAAAACAAACAAAGAACAAAATTAACTGTAGGCAACTGTTGTTAAGCAAAGTTCACCATCTTTATCACAAACTTAAAATGTCAGTTAAATGAAACGTATATTCTCGTATAACTAAAAACTGTGCCTGATAGCGAATTTCTGTTTTCAGATTTGAATTTGCCATATGAAAATCCTTTAGAATCACATATTTTGATATAAGAAAAATGACCCTTGTAGAACAGTGTTATTACTCGTTGCACGAATCATTGCCGTCGGCCAGTAGGCGAACTAAAGTATAAACACTGGATCGTATCGTATAACGCAGCGCCAATGCCTCTCTCGAAATCGGCTATCATTCGTGCAACGAGTTGTAACCAGTCTCAAAACTTATAAACAAGTACCAGCTGCAGTGGAAAAACCATGTCCAAAATGAGCCACATTACTCTGCTGCTTCATTTATCAAGAGCCATGATTTGTGTCTACATATGAAGAGTTCGCGGGAAAAGCGATGTATGTCACATTTCTGTTAGGGATTACATAATGATCTAATTGAGTCTATAACTGCAAGTTGTAGTGCTGTTTCTATAGAAAATAAAAGAAAGGATTACTCTATTCGTGGTGATAATTCTCCTTTTTACCATTTTTCATAAGAACAACATTAAATTTCGCAGTGATCCATTGAATTAGATAATGACATCAACCTTAACAAAACTATCACGTTCATCGTTTTTCCCGCGAACTCTTCATATGTAACTTTGTGTTATGTTTCTTGTCATAAACACTTTTATCATCCGTGTAAGAGACATTACATCTCAGATAATGAAAATAATTCGTTTCTTTAATTGCAGTCTAGAGCCGTTAACGTGTCATAGACCAGTCTTTCCTCGAGCCGCGAGTACTCAGTTGCATTATGCACGTTAGAGAAGTTTGAGTGGATGTCTGTTCGTCTTGTGCGATGTCTCAATCCCGAGTCTTCTCCATAACCTGGCAAAGGGAACACAATGCACTGGCTGCTGTGTGGTCTGCATGTCTTGCTGTCGTCCGTCACGCGTTTTGCATAAAGAAATGCAGCAAGTTGCTTCCTTTCGCGCCTTAACGTTTCCATACGTTATAATGCAATGCAGTCTCACAACGCATTTGTATGAATCATTATTCAGCACTCATCATCTGGCCTGCAGCTTCAATGTATGTCCAGGGTTGCGGGCCCTCTGCTATTACTAGTAGTCGGGAAGGGCCAGACCTTTTTCCCGTAGGGGGGAGTGGAAGTGGTACCGACAGCTAAAGAAACAATAATTCAGATCTTATCTAAGAACAGAGGGGCTCTATGTCAAACAGATCGTAGACAAATGAAGTAAATTACTCGTTTATATTTGTTTTAAATGCTACTAAATATTCATAGTCATAGGAAAAAAATAAAGAACGTAACCTTTCGAATTCTAAATGAAGCAGTAGAGCAAGTGGACAGCTTCAAATACTTGGGGTGTACTATAAGCAGTAACATGAGCTGCTACTAGGAAGCCTAGATCATATATACCGCAGATAGGTCGGCCTTATAGGCTTTGACGTTAACAACTTTTGTCAGGTTTACTATGCTGCCATCTAGTTGTTACATAAGGAATCACGTCACAATTCCCATTTGAATTGCATTAGCGACTGTACTGCCATTTCGTGTTCGTTTACGGCGGACGAGTGGCGATCCTGGCGGTTGTTCTGTTAAAAGTGCAAACGAATTTAACATAGCGATGACTTATCTGTTACATATATGATCTATGCAGGAAGTCAAAAGGATAGGAATGGCAAAGGAAGCTTTTAATAGAAAAAGGAGCATTTTCTGCGGACATTTGGAAAAAAGAACTAAGGAAGAGACTAATGAAATACTTTGTGTGAAATGTGGCATTATGAGTCAGAAACATGGACATTACAACGAAGTGAAGAGAAGAGAATAGAAGCATTTGAAATATAGTTATGGAGAAGAATGGAACTTGTAAAGTGGACAGAGAGAATAAGAAATGAAGCTGTGTTGGAAAGAGTGAGTAAAGAAAGGATGATGCTGAAACTGATCAGGAAGATGAAAAGGAATTAGTTGAGTCACTAACTGAGAAGAAACTGTCTTCTGAAGGATGCACTGGAAGGAATGGTGAACGGGAGAAGAGTTCGGGACAGAAGAAGATATCAGACCATAGACGATATTAAAATGTATGAATCATATGAGGAGACAAAGAGGAACACATAAAATAAGAAAGATTAGAGATAGCTGGGTTTGCAGTGAAAGACTTGCCCTTGGGTAGAACACTGAATGAAACAAATGAATCATAATAGACTTCCAAAAGCTATACTTCAATACCGTCCCCAAGGAAGAGATCTTTGAGCTGTCCCCCCCCCCCAAAAAAATACCGAGAATGACTCACTGTGACTCACTGAGACCGTAACAGGTCTTGGGCCTTATACTTGTTGGAGAAAAATGGAAGTATTAGGGTACAGTACATCAGTTATTTTTAGATTTCAAAAAGGCATATGACTCGGTTAAGAGAGGAGTTTTATATAATATTCTTAACGAATTTGGTATTTCGAAGAAACTAATTCGATTAATTAGAATGTGTCTCAGTGAAACGTACAGCAGAGTCGGTATTGATCACTTACTGTCGGATGCTTTTCTAATTCACTGTGGGCTAAAGCATGGAGATGCACTGTCGCCTTTACTTTTTAACTTTGCTCTGGAGTATGACATTAGGAAAGTCAAGGATAACAGAGAGGGTTTGGAATTGAATGGCTTACATCAGTTGCTTGTCTATTCGGATTACGTGAATATGTTAGGAGAATATCCACAAACGATTAGAGAAAGCAAGGGAATTGTACTTGAAGCAAGGAAGTGAATCCCGAGAAGATAAAGAACACGATTATGTCTCGTGACCAGAACTTAGTACGAAATGGAAGTATAAAAATTGGAGACTTATCATTTGATTAGGTCGTAAAATTCAAATATCTTGGAGCAACAGTAACAGATATAAATGGCATTCGGGAGGAAATTAAACGCATAATAAATATGAGAAATGCAAGTTATTATTCGGTTGGGAAGCTTTTATCATCCAGTCTGCTCTAAAAATCTGAAAGTTAGAATTTATAAAAGTTATATTACTGGTTATTCTGTATGGTTGTGAAATTTGGACACTCACTTTGAGAGACGAACAGAGGTTAAGGGTATTTGAGAATAAGGTGATTAGGAAAATATTTGGGGCTAAAAGGGATGAAGGTACAGGAGAATGGAGGAAGTTACGCAACGCAGAACTGTACGCATTGTATTCTTCAGCTGACATAATTAGGAACATTAAATCCCGACGTTTGAGACGGGCAGGGCATGCAGTACGTATGAGCGAATCCAGAAATGTATATAGAGTGTTTGTTGGGATACCGGATAGAAAATGACCTTTGGGGAGACCGAGACGTAGATGGGAGGATAATATAAAATGATTTTGAGGGAGGTGGGTTATGATTTTGATAGTAGAGACTGGATTAATCTTGCTCAGAATAGGGACCGATGGCGGGCTTATATTGTGAGGGCGGCAATGAACCTGGGGTTCCTTAAAAGCCATTTGTAAGTAATTATTGCATATATATATATATATATATATATATATATATATATATATATATATATATATTGCAGTCGACCTGGTTGGCACGTTGGTATAGCGCTGGCCTTCTATGCCCAAGGTTGCGGGTTCGATCCCGGGCCAGGTCGATGGCATTTAAGTGTGCTTAAATGCGACAGGCTCATGTCAGTAGATTTACGGGCATGTAAAAGAACTCCTGCGGGACAAAATTCCGGCACATCCGGCGACGCTGATATAACCTCTGCAGTTGCGAGCGTCGTTAAATAAAACATAACATATATATATATTGCAGGAGAGGGGAAATTTCGGGATTTTTTATGTTTAGTCCAAAATAAAAAACTTATGTTTCTAAACAAAATTTAAGCCCCGGGAAAGTGTAATAATATAAAAATATGTTATTAAACAATTAAACCATACTCGGGTAACAAGGTTTTTTCTAAGGCACAACGGAAATCGACTGCCAGCGCAATACGTCACTTCATAAAGGATTACAAACTTCAGACATCTGCTGATTCCGCAGTTTGTTGGCAGATGTCAAACGAAGGCAGGGGCGTATTTTGCGGACTACCGGGGCTACCGGCGGTAGCCCAAGGAAATTACAAAAGAAAAAGTTTATAATATAACATAATGTAATAATTTTGTATTACCGTATTAGTTTTACCACAGTAATTAAAATTAAAGTAATTGTTAGATTTATATGCGCTCTCTGCTCTCGAAAAGAAACAAGTTGTCAAGGCGGCATCACTGTAGAAACCGCTGCTACGAAGGATAGCCTGTGACCGTTCCGCTCACGTCGCACAACTGCCCGTCCCCCCGCTCTCTTCTGTTTCCATCGTGCAGTGTAGGCGGGTGAGTTGCCGCTCTCGTGATCGGTTTCTTGGAAGGCGCGACGCAACAATACGCTTAGTACGCTAGCTCATTAATGTGATTGTGTTCTTGCAGTGCAATATTTTAAATTTGTGATTTGTTCGAGTGTCTAAGAGTTATATTAATTGTGAATTATTAAGTTTTTAATTTCCCAATTAAGTGATATTGTGAAAAATATGGCAGAACAAGTTTCTGGAGAGGTTTGTGTTGAAAATGACTGTGTAATAGAAGGTTTATTAAAAGTGCCTTTTAACCGTCGTACATACAACGAGAAAGTTGAAATTGTGAAAATGGAAAGACCAACTCCTGAGTTAAGTTTGTCCATGGACGTAAAAGAAAAACAGCTTGAGTAGACACGCCATTTCACTTCAACATCATATGGTAAGTGGAATTGGTTGTGTGGTAATTCTAAACTGTCTAAATTATTTTGCTGGCCATGTTTGTCATTTAGCCGCGAAACTAATGTGTGGTCAAAAGGGGGTTTTCTAATATGAACTCCCTTCTAACGGCAGTCCTAAAACACGACAAATCAAAAGCTCATATTTATAGTAGCATGAACTTTGCAAACTTTGGGAAGACAAGAATTGATTTACAGCTAGATAAGCAAAAAGTTCTACACATCAACCAACACAATGCTCTTGTGAAAAAAAATCGGGAGATTTTACTGCGTCTTATTAACGCAGTCTGCTTTCTAGGAAAACAAGAATTGGCTTTTCGGGGTCATAATGAGAGTGTGGAATCAGACAATAGAGGAAATTATATTGAATATTTAAGTTCCTTAAGTGAATTTGACCATTTACTGGCCAATCATCTTGAGAGTTCAACAGTATTCCGTGGTACTTCTCCCGCAATTCAGAATGACTTAATATTTGCTATAAGTGGGGTTATGATAAAGAACATAAAATCTGAAATAGAAGAAGCACCCTTTGTGGCCATTGTTGTTGATGAAACAAGTGACTGCTCTAATCAGAGTCAATTGTCCACTGTTTTAAGATACGTCGACAGTACTGCCAATGTTCAAGAACGGTTTATAGGATTCACAAATGTCAGTTCGGGCAAAACTGCTGCTGCTTTGTTTCAGCATGTGGAAGGTGTTATAGCAGAATACAATGTCGGCAATAAGTTAATTGCACAGACATACGATGGTGTTTCAGTTATGGCGGGAAATATTAATGGCTTAAAAACAAAAGTTCAAGAAAAGTATTCTCAAGCACTATTTGTCCATTGTTACAGCCATGTTCTCAATTTAGTTTGGAACAAACTACTTTATCCATTCCAGAATGCCGCATTTTTTTCAAAACACTGTCGGGTTTAGCTGCATTTTTCTCATCATCTCCTAAAAGATCAGAAAAACTCAAGGAATTTATGAAAAAGAAACTCCCAAAAGTAGCACCAACTAGATGCAATTTTACATCTCGGCTTGTAAATACAGCAAAGGAGGCTTGTAAATACAGTAAAGGAATACAGAGAACAACTGACTGCTTTCTTTGTAAATATCATTTGTAATGACTGTGAAGAAAACTGGGATGATGATGTAATTGTGCAGGCTCAAGGATATTTATACTTTTTCACACAGTTTCAGAATATATTTCTTCTTGAAGTCTATGCTAGAGTGTTCGCACATACAGATGTGCTCTACAATATTCTTCAGACAGAAAGTCTAGACATAGCATACTGCTTGCAAGAGGTATCAAAGTTAAAACATACTATATCCGAGTTCAGACGTAGTGGGTTTCCGTCCATATGGAGTAATATGGAAAATGAAAATTCTTCAGACAATACAATGGAACCACCATTAAAGCGAAGAAAAGGAAATGATGAATTGAAATACAGGCAGCTGTACTACAGCATACTAGATCGTATGCACATGGAAATTACTGACAGATTTTCTGATTATGGAAAGCTTCAGTTCACACATCTTCTAGATTCTCAAAAATTTTCTGCTTATAGAGAAAACTTCCCGAATGAGGCACTAAACAAATTATTTCAGTCCTATAACAGTCACTTTGATCAAGTACGTTTGAAAAATGAATTAAGTGTAATATATTCTGCAGAGGTCTTTGATTTTTCGAACAAACCTATCCATGAAATATTATCTGCCATATATGAAAACCAGCTGAACCAAGTTATTCCAGAAGTCCTTAAATTGGCAACATTAATTGTGACAATACCAGCTACGTCAGCATCGGTAGAAAGAACATTTTCTGCGTTGAAGAGAATAAAATCCTACTGTAGATCAACTCATACACAAGAACGTTTATCCGGCTTGGCACTGATGTCCATTGAAAAGTCATTTCTACAGAAACTTCGCAAGCGGCCCAACTGTAATTTCAATGACGAAGTCATCAAAGTATTTTCATCCCAATCAAGACGTCAGGAATTCACATATAAATAGGTAAGGAATTTTATTATAGGGTTTTTAAAATATATTTTGTGTAATAATAGGGTCAGTGGTAGCCCAGACCCTTAAACCAGTATACGCCACTGAACGAAGGTAGTGATACTTTATCGTTTTATTGTCTTATATAATATGAACTTTCTAGACCGAAAATCGATTTTTTGCTAGAATTAAAAGATTTCACACTGTGGCACTTGATATCCCATAAAACAGTTTGTATGCAAGATTTAATTTTGACTTCAATTTCGTGTGAACAATTTTCGAAGCCTAATACAGTTATTACGTAATGAAACATTTCAGCGTTGTACGTGTCTTTCTTACCCCTCAACAAAACGCCGAAGAGTTGCCGGATCACGGAGAACCGCGTGAAAATTAGTTTCAGTTAATTTTGCATGTTTGCATAAGGAAACAAAAATCAGAATCGTCACAACAATAATTCTTAATAAAATACGGAGACCTAAATTCTCTTGTTGAGTCTATGTGAGCTTCTTTGTCGTATTTCTCGTTAAAACCAGAAAATTATGTTGAAAATTCATGTATGCAAATGTTAAAAGAAATAACCTTATGATACGGGATAAAATAAAAATGAACAAAAATTTGTGTTTTATTCCCAAGAATATACCTGGATTAATAAATTCCACAATGGTAAGCTCTATATACTAAGGAAATAACACCCACATAAGCATTATGACACAAAGCGCGCATCAGTAAGTACAAGCTCACAGAGGAGTCGCGCGCAACGCAGCAACAAAATAATTAATTTCGGACATTTTCGCATGTTTCCGCAAAAAGCGAAGCGAAAATATGTACTGTTACAGAATAACATAGAATATAATAGTTAAAGTTTCTTTGTGAGTCCGTATGTCCCATCGCACCTCCTCATACTCATCCTCTTTCACAATAGCCCTGCCAAGACTCTGGAATTCGTTACCTGCTAGCATCAGGGACTGTCGAAATAAAATTCAATTCAAACGCAAACTTACTAGGCACTTGGTCAGTAATTGAGACTCGTTCAGACATGGTTTCTTGTAAATAGTTCTTTTAATCTACCACAAAATATCTCAATATCCGGTAATTTCATCACTATAGAATTTTGTTATTGTAGGTTTAATTTGTAATTTAGTAAATACAAAAATATTCTTTGTTCTTAACTTCTATGATAAAATGTCTAGCTTTCATTAATCAGGTATTCTTGTCGTACTTTAATTTTTATTGTAATTGTAATTGTAAATTTAATATTAATTGTAATCTTATTGTTCATGTTATAGTTGTAATCCCCTGGTAGAGGGGCAGAGAAGGCCTGACGGCCTTATCTCTACCAGGCTAAATAAATAAATCTAAATCTAAATCTAATCTATGAGTCTTTATACCAGTCCTTTCCAACTGGCCGAGTTGTTACGTCAGAGCACGCTTTCTCCCTCTGAGAAGAGGCCAGGAGCAATAGTTGCGAGGGCAGAGCTCAGAGCTATGACGGATCGTGCATTGCCAGAGCTACTAGCTGTAATTGTTGTTTCTCATATTTTCCAGTTATTTTTGTTTTGCTATTAGGCCTACGTTATTAGCAAGGAAGTTGCAATGTGTCCATTTTCATTTTTATAGAAGTAGTTTACTGATTACACTGGTCAACAATGATTTTGTTAAATAATTTCGGGTGTTTCTTATGTATTGCCATCTGCTGATTCCAAAAATGAAGTCAGAAATTTTCCATCACCCACCATTTTTTTTATTTTGAAAATAAATTTGTTCGTCTTTATTAGCATTTGTAGTATACAACATGATGATTAGAAGGCGTATTTTACATTTATACTTCATTATATTGTGTCAACTATTGACTTGCAACATTTGGTATTGTTGCCTGTGAATTCTTTAATAACAACGACATTTCCGTCACAAAACTGTGATTGTACGGTAAATTTCCCAGATGAATAGAAGCTTTCTTTAAAGAAAGAAGCTAATCCTGTGCTCTCTTCCGTTGTCAATTGAATTGTGATAGAAGTATATAATACCGTACCTAATAGTGCATTGTAAGGAGTAGTGTATAAGTGTATAATGTATAAGAAACATGTCTTGAAAGTGTGTTATTCTTAGAAACAACTTCTATTAAGTGTGTGGTAAGCTCACTTTAAAATCGCAGAGGCCAAATTTTACTCCTCTAGTTAGAAGAGCTTATGACTGTTATTGTAACAACAAAATAGACCAGACCTAGACATGGGCTAAATGTGTACCTAACACTATTAACTAGCTGATTAAAAGAATCCCGTCATATGCCTTTTGAAGTCCCAATGATATGGCGCGAACCTAAGGATGATTTGACAGACTGCTACTTCTGCTTGACAAATATATCTGGTATAAGTTCGAAGTCCAGACACTGTTAAATATAAATCTTTAGTTTCTGCAATTCGGCCAGTGCTTCAAGGGCCAGGACTTCCCATACCAACTCCAACCAGATGATATTACATTGACTCAAGTAATTCAAAGTGTTCCTGATGTTCAGATTGAATTACAAAATGGTCTAGATTTTGTGGAAGATAATACTATAAATGAACCTCTCTTTTTAACGTAGGAGGATATAAATGATTTGGTTTGGGATCTTGGTTTAAGTAATAACAAGGGAGAAGTACTCATCTCAAGATTGAAAGGCTGGAAGCTGCTGCAGGTAACATCAAAATAAGTTTCTTTCGCCAACGCCAAAAGGAATTTGAGCATTTGTTTTCTAAAGAGTAGGACCTAGTTTTCTGCAATGATTTGAGAATTTGTTCGATTCACTGGGTATTGAGTATAAACCTGAGGATTGGCGTTTGTTATTAGACTCCTCAAAAACAAGTTTCAGAGGATGATTACTATATAATGGAAACAAATATCCATCCATTCCTTTAGCTCATGCAGTTGGTATGAAGGAAAATTATGAGAATATGAAGCTCTTACTATCCACTATCAAGTGTGACAATTTTTCTTAGCAGATATGTGGAGATTTGAAAGTAATAGGTATCTCACTTGAATTACAGCTTGGCTATACTAAATTTTGCTGCTTCTTGTACATGTTGGATAGCATAATCATTATATATAAAAAAAAGAACTGGTCAAAGAGAGAGTCACTTTAATCCAGGACAAGATAATGTTCTTCACCAACCACTTACTTGTAAGTTCTGAAAAAATCTTACTGCCGCCACTGCATATCAAACTAGGCTTGATTATGAATTTTGTGAAAGCAATGGATCGTGATTGCAGTGCATTTCTCTTCCTGAAAAATAAGTTCCCAAGGTTCAGTGAAACTAAACTAAAAGCAGGAATATTTGTCGACTTCAAAAAAGGGAACTGATGAAAGATACGCAATTTGAAAACCAGTTAAATATGCAAGAAGCAACTGCATGGTTGTATTTCAAAAATGTGTCACGAACTTTTTAGGAAACTTTAGGTCTGAGAACTACAGAGAACTTGTCAGTGAGATGATTGAGAACTACAAGTTCATGGGATATAATATGTCTTAAAAATACATTTTCTGCATCCCATCTCGATTTCTTTCCTGAAAACCTAGGGCTGTGAGCGACGAGCATGGGGAGCATTTCCACCAGGACATCGTGGAAATGGAAAGGCGCTACCAGGGTAAATGATGTCCAAATATGTTGGCAGACTATTGTTGGATATTGAAGAGAGATTTACCTCACGCAAAGTGCAACCGAAAATATGCTCCACATACATTTTAGGTCAATAAATGTAATTTCAGCTAAGATATCGTAATACTATAATGTATAGATTCGAAAAATGATTTTCACGTGATTACTCAAAAACCCTGGGTGATAGAAAAGTTCTGTAAAAAGATTTGAAATCAGCACAAAATCGTAACTTAGAATCACCCATTGTTTCCCATTTAACAGAAAAAAGTTTAAATTTTGTTGACCAGTGTTATTAGAGCATTCATTTTTAGCCCCATAACACGACAGACAGCGAATGTTAAGTTAGCTGTACGGAGTATAGATGATGTCACTTGACCTTGCGTCCGTAAGATCAGTGCATTTACAATGCCGAAAGCAAAACGTTCTTTACAGGATCGTTTGAATAAGATTGTGGAGAACTTTGGAAATGAACATAGGCCTATAAAGTCATATGCCGACTCTATAATATGTGTAGGGAAGTAAAAGTAAGTACTTGAAACAACATTGTAATTCGAATAAACATATTTACCACGTAAATTTGTTCACCAGGGTAGGCAATGAACAATCGTTCATCCCTACTGACAATCAGGGTAAGGACTCGGAATTTTACAGAGATTTATGTGAAATGATGGTTAAATGTAATACACCATTTCACAAGCTCGAAAATAGTTATTTTAAGGACTTTCTGGAAAAATATACAGAACGAAAACTACCACGACCTGCAACACTTAGCGAATGATATTTACATAATAATCTATTGTACATCCACAATATTTTTTCTGGGTTTTCGAAAACACTTACACGTTTAGAAGCTCGCGATCTGAAAATGTCAGACGCCCTTAATTTAATAGAAGAACTTGAAAAAAACGTAAATGTTCTATATGTACAATGTAATACTGTTGGCGAAAAAGTTAAGAATAAACTTAAAAGCGTCCTACACAAGAACCCTGGTTATTCGGCATTATGTTCTGTCCGAGATGCTTTATGTGGCAAAAAAACTGGCACAAGGTGGAGTAAAAGAGAGTAACGTTCCTTATTTTCTGTTTGCTCCAGTAACGTCTTGTGATGTTGAGAGAAATTTCTCTAAATACAAACTGTGTTGAGTGATCGCGGGAGAAGCTTTAATTTCGATACTTTACGCATGCACTTAGTTATAAATTGCAACAATTGAAATTCATGTGTGTCGCTCAAGAATGATTAACAGAAGTGACTCAATTTATATTAATGCGAGTGTACAGTAAGTGTCCAGTCTGTCCCAGCGAGTATTCCACCCCTTCGATCTGATGTCAACAAACAACGACGTGAACTCCATGTGTACACAACTAAAAGGTAAGGGGCTAAAAATGAATGCTCTACTGATTATTGTCGTTTTAACGTGATTTGTAAGTCACGCATGAACTTAGTGTGTATTAAATGTGGCAGAAAAATATCAGAATTATGCAACTATAATAGCACGTACCTACTTCATTCATAATACACACGATATTACCGTAAACACTACGTTGTACTGGTTTGCCATACGCCACTGCTTCACGTTGCGATCGGCTCTGTAATATCTACCTGAAATCCTACGGAAAACGAAAAAAGCCCGCTATGTCGTCACAGAGCATTCTGTTGGAAATAACTGCCTTTACTACAAGCTTCGTTAAAACTTAAAAAAATACTTTTAAATGCACATTTACAGTCGTTATAAAAACCTTTTATCATACACAGTAAAATTAAAGAAGGAATGAAAAAAACTGTGTTATCATAAAGATCATGTTTCGATTAACAGATTCCATCTCAGTGAACAAAATTCACTACACAATAACCTCCACTTAAAAGGTTCTTACGAAGAGCGTTTTGAACGAAGACTGAATTCGCAACGCAGAGTCTTAGCGATAAGGCAATATTTATACTAACCTAGAAGTAACAAATAGCTGACACAGTTGTAAAAGGGATGCCCACTAACATTTTTTGTATAGTCAAAACCACAAATTAATATTCATTTGTGCCCAAATCAGAAAGTCGAAAATTGATTTTGCCCAGTTAGATCGCGCAAATTGCACACTGTGCACGTCGTAAATGTTAATGGTGTAACTTTACTCTGATTATGGAGCCTGTAAATAGTTCGAAACGTCGTAAATATTAATATATTTATAATGACGTATATGCACCTATGGCACGAAATAAAAGTAGTAGTAGGTATACCCGAATTTTAGTAAAGCTAGGAGACGCATATGTATTTTTTTCTCTCTTGTACGCAGGAGGGACCCGAAGGCTTGCACTGCAGCCTGAGGCTTATTGTGCTTACCACTCCTATTCTGTGAATGATTGGGTAGCCGAATGGCCGCTCTCTTGTACAAGTACAGCACGCCGCACCGTGCACTTAACCGGGCTATGGTATGGGTGATGATGATGATGATGATGATGATGATGATGATGATGATGATGATGATGATACGTGAATTAATGATGTCGAAATGAGTCCGAGATCAAACTCCGAAAGTTACTTGCTTCAATCGGTTCAGGAAATACCCCGGAAAAACTCCAACCAGGATTGTAACCTGGGCCTGCTCGTTTCACGATCAAACGCGCTAACCGTTACTCCAAAGCAGTGGACAGACGCATATTTACGGAATACAAAGCCGTGTTCCTCAAACATTGTGATCGAGACAATATTAACCTGACACTTCTCGACAGTGTCAAAAAATGGAGATAAAAATTGTGCTTATCGGTATGAGTGGCTTCATTTAGCGTGGGCTTCTATCTCTTTCCATCTGCAAACGATACGAAAACTGTTGGAGAATACAAGTCGGCTCTCCTAGGTTTATTATCGTATTTTACTTTAAAACTTCTATGCATGTTATAAAAGAATTGATTTATTTTCACAACAAACAGTTTTATTCGCCTCTGTCGGATTTTCATTCCCATAGTAATTTTATCTGAAGCCAAAATCTATCTTTCATCAGACAAAAACAAACTCTCGTAGAGGAAGATCAGCAAGACGACGGGACTCCACATAAGATAAAATAGATCATTATACAGCAACGGACAAACCTTTCTTCCCACACGTTCAAATAACGAACGTGGTTTTTACAAAACATTAAGTACCGGTAGTGCATTTACATTGTTTATGCCACACGTATAATCCATCCATCATAAGAAAAAAGCAACGTAAACAAAGCTAGTAAGTATCGTTACGCGATAGTTTGTTCTGATTGGTAGATTTCTGCAGTGGTTCTATTTGCGGTACAGTCAGTTATAATGTCAATCTAATTATTACATTGTATTGGACGTTATGCATTCCGCTTCCGTTTGAAAAATATTACAGTACATTAAATTATAGGAAATTCAATTTGATATTTAATGCCGTAACAAGAAATGTTTTATTCCTATAACAATATCTTCGCCTCACGCACTCCTGCAACCACACCTACAACCTATTGTTTAATTTTTATAATGAAAACTTACCGATGTTCTAGTCCAGCGGTAACCAAAACTCGAGCTGCAGTGATTACATTCGACAGACAGCCTATGAAGTAAGGAGACGGAGGAAAGGTACTTGGCATGAAAACTGCAACCAGTGGTGGTTCCTGTACTAACATCTTGATCAATCCCGTGGTTAAAAATCTCAAGATTTGCTGTATCAGTAATGTCACTGCTGTCAAAGCCATTGAATAATATACTATTTTTCTTGGCTTCTTTTTTAACCTTCTTTTTGAATATAATCAGGAATTTTCTGAATTCTTTTCTCGATACTTTGTCGAGAAATTCGTAATTTTGCAAAATTAAAAACTTCTTATGGACAAGTTATTTAAGCTATTTTAATCATTCCCATCATTTTGAGAAATTCTGTTCTACAGTATTAAACGGCTTTACCCCCATTAGGTAGTTGACCTCCTGAGGTTTATTTATCTCATCTTTCTCTCTCTGGCTATGATTTAAGACACTTCAATTCCTGGCGTTTAACAGTTCTTTGGCATATAATATTGAATCAGTTTTTCTACAGTATTATTGTTAAATGAATAACTAATAAATAGTTACCCTCATCTAAAGATTAAGAATATTAAAATTGAGATAAACCCTAATAATTTTATCCTTCTAGGGAGAAGATTTAAAAATATCAATATTCATGCATGTACAGAAGAATTATAGAAGCACATGCTTAGTGGTCAGTAATAATAATAATAGTAATACTAATAATAATAATAATAATAATAATAATAATAATAATAATAATACATTATTCAGCGTGGCAATTAATGTTTCTATATACTCCTAATTGAACTTTTGTGCAAAGTAAACATATTACATTTTGTCCGACAGAACAAAAAAAAAACTTCTCCTTCTCATTCTTTACGAAATCACCTCTTACTGCTTATAGAGACAGAGTTTGTAGAGTGAAATGATACCGCCACTGCTTGTTTCAGTACGTGAATGAAAAACACAGCAATGTACAGGAAACTCCTTGTACCCGTTTGAATGTCTGTGATTACACGATGTAATCACGACACTCGCTTTGGTCACCGCTGTTATAGTCGCAGCTACTTACACGAAGAAGGCTTACTCCCAAATTAGAATCACTATCGGAATCATTGGAAGAAGAGTCATTTCCGATGTTAATAATTAAACTGCCCACCACATGGTCCACTTTTCCATCGAGTTCCCATAACCGCTCCTCTTCAGAAATCACATGTCTGATATCATGTTGCAACACCTCGGCCGTGACCTCTTGTAAGGCACCGTGGACAAATTCCCGCACCTCGCGTAATTTAAACGTTCAACTACTCTCTTTTCCCCACTTTTTAACGGTTTACATTTAGAATGTTTTGATATCACCACTCGGTCCTGCTACTGTCACTGCGACTGGATCACCCATAATCACACAGTATTCTAGGCAAGCGATACAACAACACGTGGTGCACTACCGGTAATATTGCAAACTGTCGTGCGAACTGCCTATCCGTTATAAATGCGGGAAGATGCAAATATTCAGAATTTATATTATTGGTTACAATTATATCAGTGAATCAACCATTGTGTAAGATATTTATTTCCTTGTCACATACGTTTTAAATGTATGTATTTGTATGAGAACAGACGAAAGACGCTAAACATAAGGGAACTATTTTCTTCGAGAGCATAGTAGGTGATGCGGTGAGACACCAATCATAGTACTTCTAACCATGTGCTTCTATTCATGTTGCTTTTTTCTTATGATGGACAGAGATTACTGACGAAGCAACGAAGCATTTTTTGCTGAGCCCGAACGTGCCATTTGATCAATTCACGTTTGTTTCCATGAGACTCGCTGTGGCAACGGCATTCCTGCGTTGACGATAACACATTTAATCTGCGGGTCGTCATGGTTAATGAATCATATTTACATATTTAATTTGCGCTCGGTCTGCGAACAATGCCGCAGGATTGCTCCGCTAATTTCCCATTACGATGTTTTCGCCGCAAACTGATACGTCACTCCCCTCAGAGGAAAATTTCTGTTTTCTTTGTTTCCTGTTTATTTCTTCCCACTTGCTGCTCATTATACTGTTCTTGGTGAAAAGTGTTCCTCACTATTCTATTGATCTCGTGTCTTAATATAATTTAATTAAATATGCATTACATTAAGTGTGTTAATTGAATACCTTGACTTAATACTTTCTATTAAATTGTTTATTCATGAACATACTGTACTAACTCTTTGCTCATTTCCTTTCTTTAATAATTTACTGAATTAATTTCCAATAATGCAGTTGGCAATTACTCTTGTACTTGATTATTCATTTTTTTATTTATTTATTGCTTGCTGCTCATGCATAGTATATTGTCCACTGAATTATTTATTTATGAACACCTCTGTTAAATTTCTTAGCTAGATTATTTTTATTTTTCTTTATTGTTTCTAAATTATTAGTTTCATTATCATTATCACTATCATCATCTATGGCGTCCTCCAGCTAGCTATTAGGTTACGTCCATTTTCGGCTTTCCCACTTAAAAATTCTCTTATGTTCTTTAAAATTGAACTTCGAAAAGCGGAGTGAGGCAAGTGACCAACAGGCTAGGACCTCACATAGAGACTTCCTTTGAGCCCCAAATACACTTCCAAGGACGTGTGCCCCTTTTATTGGTTTCTTCTCCTATTTACACTCCTTTCATTGTAATTTATTTTCAGCTCTTTAAAGTTGACCTCAGCATCTTTTCTTTGGTGTGCCAATTGACCTTTTCCCTTTGGATGTGCATTTTATGTTGTTTTTATGTATATTTCTGGCTTTCATTCTGCATGTTCCTTTCAATTTAACTAGTATTTCATTACATTATTCCTCTTGTGCTCTTCATTTTTAATTCTTCCTTGATGTCCTCAATTCTCTGCTCTCCAGCACAGTAAGCCTATTTCTTGCTACGTATCTTAGTAACTTTATTTCTCCGGCCTCTATTTTCAACAAATTTAATTCCTAGTGTTTGTTTTAAATTTACGTATAGAAAAATAGATTAATGGCATCACCTGTACAGAAGATGAGTAGAAATTACGATTCTCAAACTTATTTCTTGGTGACATGTTACTTCTGCACCTCTTTGTAATCATATGATTTGACAGTGTCAGTAACAGTAATGTATTTTTCTCTATCAGTTACCTAAGTGTTTGCAATTTTTATCAAATAATGTGTATGATCGAAAAAAAATGTACAATGATATAAAAGTTACGCTCACTCTACAATACTTTAGAATAGTTCGAAGTGTCATAAATATTAAAAGCATAACTTCGGTTATGGAACCGTCCACACCTGTGAAGTAACGGTCAGCGCGTCTGGCCGCGAAACCAGGTGGAACGGGTTCGAATCCCGGTCAGGGCAAGTTACCTGGTTGAGGTTTTTCCGGGGTTTTCCCTCAACCCAATATCAGCAAATGCTGGGTAACTTTCGGTGCTAGACCCCGGACTCACTTCACCGGCATTATCACCTTCATTTCATTCAGACGCTAAATAACCTAGATGTTGATACAGCGTCGTAAAATAACCCAATAAAATAAGTTATGGAATCTGTAAATACGTTAGTTCGAAACTTCGTAAATATTACTGGTAGGCCTACAACTCTGGTTAGAAAACTTGTAAATAGTTCGAAACTTCGTAATATTAATAATTGTATAAGCTCTGATTATGAAACCTGTAAATAATTCGACACTTCGTAAATATTACTGGTATAACTCTGGTTAGGAAATTTGTAAATAGTTCGAAACTTCGTAAATATTAATTGTATAAGCTCTGATTATGGAACCTGTAAATAGTTCCACACTTCGTAAATATTACTGGTATAACTTTGGTTATAAAGCTTGTAAATAGTTCGAAACTTCGTAAATATTAATTGTATAAGCTCTCATTATGGAACCTTGTAAATAGTTTGAAACTTTTTAAATGTTAATGCCATAACTCTGGTTAGGGAACCTGTAAATAATGCTAATATGGCTTTCAGATAAAGCTCCCTGTGAAGCAGAATTGAATAATTTCAGGGGAAAATTGTTCCGGGGGACAGGCATCTATCGACCCCAGGACCTTTCGCTAAGTGCATGAATGTTCTACCGACTGACCTACCCAGGAACTACACCCGACACCGTCCCAATTTTTCCCTTTTTATCCACACAACTCAAGTGTACTGACAAGGCGCCAGAAACCCAACTTTCAGTGCACACAAACTCTGTGTGGCTTAAACCACAATTCAAGTCACACAAAGTTTGTGTGCACTCAAGGTTGTGTCTCTGGCGCCTTGTCGCGGTAAGCGAAGTTCCCGGGATCAATAGATACCCGGCCCTGGAACAATTTTTCTCTTGAAATTATTCGTAAATATTAATGGCATAAGTCTGGTTAGGAAACCTGTAAATGGTTCAGAACGTCGTCGTAAATATTAAGTTCGGACACACTGTTGGAAAATTTAAAACTCTTTTTCAACCCTATATTAATGTGGAAATTTTTAAGAAAATTTTATATAGCCCTACTTTTTACGAAGAGTAAATAATTAAAAATGCTGTAATGCCGTTCTTTTATATTTAATTGAAATAATGATCGCTCTTTTCTGTTATAATTCTCGTTAAGTTTTCTTGGGACACGCTGTAGTTATAAAATCCGTATGTTTCTCCAACTCAGTAATACAAACTGTTTTCATGAAAGGCTATGAAAATAATTCCTATATGTAATACGCTCCATCTGATGGAGATATCCTTTTCTCCCTACAATATTTTCATAAAGGCCTTGTAATCGTTTTTACTCAAGAAGTGTATGTATCACACAAAGTTTATCTGTATGATCTCATCTCACAACATTATTGGTGGGGGAAGGGCTCCACAAGCGTATCAGTTCCATGTCCACGTGCGCGCAGGTTTCCTTGAATCGTTTGATTGTATCAAGCTCTGTGCGATGCTGGAAGTGATTCAATCGTGCTCGCACAAATCTCTCAAAGGGGCTCGGACCCCGCACAAATAAAGGCTCTTTCTTTGAATGCAACATCATACGCGGCGGTGCCCTGCCTGGATTTCTGTAACCCGCAGCCAAGGACGGGTCAGACAGACATTACAGGTACGCCCACTCACAAAGGAAGATCAGGCCTTAAGCAGAGCAGAGAAACCAGCCGAATCAGAAAGATCGATATGAAAAATTCTGCGGTTTAAAACATAGTGTACGTGAAATATTATAAGAGTAATAATAATGATGATGATAATGATAATAATAATAATGATGATGATGATAATAATAATAATAATAATAATAATTATTATTATTATTATTATTATTATTATTATTTATTTATTTATTTTTATTTATTCATTAAAGACATCAGCTCAAAGAATTTGAGTGCCCACAAGGGTCCTAAATACAATAAACATTTACAGTATAATGTGATTTGAATTATTAAAGAAAAGAGAAAGTTAATTGTTAAAGGCAAATAATATAAATGGATTAATTGAAATAGAGATGATGATGATGTAATATTTGAAGAGAATCCTTGATAATATTTATAAGAATAGACATTACATAATCAAAAGGAATTTGAAGTTCCTTGAGATAATTCCATGTGAATTTTGTAATTGAATCTCTACTGCCAAACAGCAAACCATGACAGACCATTGTTTAAGAGGGACGTTGCACTTTTGAGAAAGATACGGCAGGTTCATATATATAGACTTCTCCTTAATATCAACTTCGGTGGCTTGATTTAGGTTCCTTTCGAAACGGATAGTAGGGTCAAGAACAAGAGCCCGTTTTAAGCGTCCATTAATAGCAATAATGTCTGCCCGTCTGAAAGAATCATCTGATGATACACAATGTACTTCCTCATAAATCTCCCAATTTAAAGTTTTTAACGATGTCGCGAAAGCATATCGTACACGATGATGAAGCAGCTCGCCTTTAGGGCATTGTCCAAGCACGTGTCCAAGTGTTTCAAGCTCACTACAGCCTGGATGACGGCAGCGGGTTGTGCTTAGAGTTTGCCCGGTATTGCGCGAACCGCCGAAATATTTCTTGACATTTTTAAAGCATTGGTCCATCCTGAGGAAGATAGGCCCTTTCGATTGCTTACCCACGAGTTAGCCTTGGGGAGATTTAATGTGCTGTACAACAGCCAGGGGCCAATAACAGTTCAGCACATGACAATTTCATAACAAGAACATTAATAATGATAGAAATTACAAAAAATACATAGACATAATTATTAAAACAATGACAATTAAAAATAATTGTAATTGAAAATGAAAGAATGGAATCATATAAATTAATATAATACAAATGATATAAAAGATAGTGAGAATAATATTATAATGCATATCTAAACAAAAGACATAAATTAATAACTGACATAAAACTCAAAAAGTATATACTACTACTACTACACATTAAACGAATCCAAGTTCAATCCATGCAAATTAGCATCTTTTATACATCTTCAGACCGGAGACAGAGATTTAGAATTTCTACTGTAAACAAATTATGACATTTTAAACCCTTAGCAGGAATACGAAGACTGCTATTGCTTATGAAGGATTCACAGTCAATATCACCCTTAATTACTTTACAAAAAAATAAATAATCAAGATCTTGACGTCTCGCAAATAAACTGCAGCAATTTAAATATTTTCAGTTAATCTCATATTTATAATCATCAGAATTAGGTAGAAATCAACAAGAACACAAGGAAATAAATTTTCTTTGAATATTCTCCAATTTAGCCGAATTTGTGAAAGTAATGGAGTTCCATACAACAGATACATATTCAAGCTTGGATCTGACCAACGTATAGTATAAAATTAATGAACATATAGGAGTAGAAAAAGAATAAGTTATAGATCTAATTAGACCAAGCATTCTTAATGAATGGGTATAAATACATTGCACATGATCATGGAAATATAGTTTAGAATCAAGTAAGACACCAAGATTCTAATACAATCCTTCCTAGTAATTATGACATTATTAAGAGAATAATTAAATTTTTGGGAAATAGTTTTCCGTGAGAAGCATATAGCAAAAGTTTTGAATTTATTAATTTTCATTCCATTTTCAACAGACCATAGTGCAATTGAATTAATATCATTTTGAAGAATTTGACAATCAGCCAAACTATTAATTTTACGAAAGATTTTGAGGTCATCCGCAAATAAAAGGCAGCTAGAACTTATTTTTTTTACTTATATCATTTATAAATAATACAAATAAATGGAACCCTAAAGTAGATCCTTGAGGAACTCCACATAAGCTATTAAATGGAACCGAGAGATAATAATAATAATAATAATAATAATAATAATAATAATAATAATAATGTCAATAGCCTATCAATAAATAATAATAAATACAAGTACTGAAATTATTAATAGGAGAAAATAAATACTTCTATTATCATTAAAAAATAACAAAACGAAGACTGGTATAAAAATTACAAATCATTAAGATCTTTTTTTAGTAAGAGAGGACGTAGTTGCGACCTTAAGGTCTATGTATGGTACCTACTGATACTTACTGACACCCTCGAGTGTGTGAAGTGAAAAAAAAAAATGAATTTATATTTGGTATTTTCAGATCCAAATGTAGCGCAGATATATATATATATATATATATATATATATATATATATATATATGTGTGTGTGTGTGTGTGTGTGTGTGTGTGTGTGTGTGTGTGTGTGTGTGCATTTCCTACCAGTTATCAAACTAAGACAAGGGACACTTGAGCGCAGTATCTGCGTTCACTTTACGCCCATTTCGTGCACGTAAGTAAGCGCACACACGGGGCTGCACTCTATGAATATCATGAGAGTTAAGTTAACTCGCTGCGCGAGTCCTAGAGGGAACCTGGGCTGGAATGCTGGGACGCGCGTAATCTAAACATTGCGAGCATAATTTCTGGTAATAAGAAAAATGAAAGAAAATAAAAACATACCGCTAAAAATAATAGCCAACATTTCTTCTGGTGCTATATCACAACTCATATTGTTACTTGAAGCAGTGATGCTTTATGTTCAGGGATCTCTTCTTAAATTACATGATACATATTTCACGTAAATTACATGTAATTCAAATCACGTAGAAAATATAATTTTTATACAATTGTCTACCTGACGTAGTAAATCATTTCCATGGAATTAGATTAATAAGTTAGATACCGCACTCTTCTATGTGATTGAATACGAAGACACTGTGTTGCTGTGTTTGTAATTATGGAGCCACAAAATGTACATTTTGCGCAGATTTTGTTTCCAGGTTTTGTGGGAACGAAACCAAGTTAGTCATACTTGCTATTCAAAAGTCTTGAGCGTATGACATGTTGTCTTTAACTTTTATTTTTAATACAGAATCTTACTAACTTCAAAATTACTGATCCAGTTAAATGATCCAGTTAAAGCCGATACTGTAGTTGATACGAATGTTGACCGATAACTGTTCTTGAGAACAAAATCAGAGATGGATACTGAATTCGTGAATTTGTCCGGTTAGGGTCTTCACCACTTACTTCATTACAAACTTGAGGTGCATATTACTAATATTTGACAACATTGCAAAATGTTCGGTCGACTTCTCGCTTGAAATAGCTATATACTTTATAAATAAATTGCTTTGCCTGTTTGCGAAACGTTGTCTTTGTGTAAACAGGCAAAGGGATTTATTTGTAACGTTCACAGCTTTTGAAACTGGAAGCAGAAAGCGGCCGACCATTTTGCCATGTCACCTTAACATTATCAACAGTAATACCACAAGTGCTGTTAGTTTTCTGATAATTTTAGTGAACTTAACGAATGTTTTTCATGACAAGAAACAAGATTTTATAGCAAAATAAAATAATCACAGCGATTAGTATTCGGCTAGGTAATTTCGGCGTGAGAAAATAATATTATTACCAGAGTGCTTTTCCTAAGCCGTCTCAAATATGAAATTCGTTGATAAATATTTGAAAAAAAATAAAGATGTTGACTTCCTTGCAGTAACAAATGTGAACATTTGAGATCAATATATTATTATAGTGCTTTATTTGAAATGCGTAAGTTACATATTCATTTTTAAAAATTAATATATGACACGTTATTTTGAACTAGATATTATTTATATGTATTTGAAGATTATATATCGATGGTGTTGAACTGCAACCTTGTAGATTATGTCAGAAAAATGAGCAGAATATAATTTAAATTTATCCCTATCAAAAAAATGTTTCCGAATCTTATGTGAACACATCTTACGTTAAAGGAATGGATATAAACTTTAGAAGAAGATATTTAAATATCTTCTTACATCAGATATTTGTTCGTGATCAATATATTAAAATGTGTTTCCGCTCTTCTGTAAAATTGTTTATTTTAACATGTGAAGTTGATGTTCAACAACTCGATAATATACATTTTGTAGCGAACTCGTTTTAATTGTAATTAATAGTACACTTGTTATAATTAACGACAGTTTCATGGTGACCTTGCGTGCTTGATATAAGCGTTTGATTGCTAAACATTTCTTCTTAAACTTTCAACCATGTTGGAATAAAACAGTTGACCTCGTTGGATCATTTTGGTTTGAGCGGCAAAAAGTTATTGCAGTTCGATTGACATTGGGCAATTGAAATCAGTAAGCTTAGTTATTGACTGAAAGACGTTGGCGTGGAATTATCAGTAGTATTATACACATTATATGCCAAAATACAAAGCATACTTACACACTAAATGTGTTGATAAAAATGGCATATGCATCGAGACTGAAAGAGTACTTCAACTATAATGGAGTTGATGGCTGTGACAACGACAAGACTTCAGTGCTACAGGATATATCCTACTTCATCGACCATCGTTCTTGCATGCTCTTGTTACAGTACGTTCTGTCATGAAACATGAAGTTTAAATAGTGGTATTGCAGTCCACATTTAATTTAGAGCTTTCCAAGAGTAATTTTTTAATATTCTTTCATTCCAGATAGTTTATCTGGTTTATTCAAAGTACTCCTTGTGAAATTGATCCATAAGTACACGGAGTTACCTATTATGTAGGTCTAATAATTTTATTCCTTCCGGCTATAAATATATATTTCGTAATAATAAACATTCTATAGCTCTATTTGAGACAATGCTCTCAGTAGCTCAAAATGGCTTCCGATGTGATACATCATATATCGATGCTGCCTTCACTGAGTGTCAATTCACTGAGAAACACAGAGGCTTTAATATTGCAAGATATGCAGTTTTTAGAACTATGAGAATACTTTTGAGACGTTGAAAGGCAGAATCTCTTTCAAATTATTTCATCTAGATAAATTCCAAATCATATCCTGAATAAATGTACACAAAAATAAAAGCAAACATAAAAAGTAGTAAGCCAGAACATATGACCAAATAATACTACCTCCTTTCTCACCACGCTTTCTAACTTTTTATTGGCGAGAATACCAAGTAGTGGCTGAATACTATAACATACTGTATAATTATTACACCCGTATGCAAACTCCCCTTAAAACGCTACTCTTTGTTGACGACCAAGTTCTGTTTGCTGACAACAAGGATACCTCTAGTGTTCTATCCACTAATTTTACGTACCTCATTGCTATGAGATAATGTAAATATATCAATATGCTACCCCAAAGAAACAAATTCATCATTCTTTAAGGAAGCTTATAATATCATAGCTACGCAGAATAAATATGGGAAATGCCTGTTATTATTCGGTTGAGAAGCTTTTGTCATCTAGTATACTGTCAAAAATTCTGAAAGTTATAATTTATAAAACAGTTATATTACCGGTTCTGTATGGTTGTGAAACTTGGACTCTCACTTTGAGAGAGGAACAGAGATTAAGGGTGTTTTACAGAAAAATGGGGAAAGTTACACAACGCAGAACTGCACTCATTGTATTCTTCACCTGACATAATTAGGAATATTAAATCCAGACGTTTGAGATGGGCAGGGCATGTAGTACGTATGGCCGAATACAGAAATGCATATAGAGTGTTAGTTGGGAGACCGGAGGGACAAAGACCTTTGGGGAGGACGAGACGTAGATGGGAGGATAATATTAAAATGGATTTGAGGGAGGTGGGATATGATGATAGAGACTGGATTAATCTTGTACAGGATAGGGACCGATAGCGGTCTTATGTGAGGGCGGCAAAGAAACCTTAGGCTTCCTTAAAAGCTATTTGTAAGTAAGTAAGAGAGTAATAAATAATTACATTTTGTAACGGATAAGATCTTATAAATTATTTATGATTCATTTCCTTTTGAACCATATGGAAGTGGAATCAAAATTACGTAATGTCCAGAAACTCATTGGGACCATGAAGATTTGAATGATAAGAAGGATCAGATCAGAAACTACATATTTAATTTTGATCCTAGGGTCATTTCGTAAGTCATGGCAACTATATTATATCTTCCGAATAACCGAAAATGTGGTTACATAGCTTGAAAACCTGTTGTACACTGTACGAGATGCCACCGTCAGATTGCGTCTGGCTAGTTGACAGCACACGCAAAAGTTACCGGTAGTATGCTAGAGACTGTGCTCCAAGATTGATGTAAGTAAAGTTGAACAACAGTCATACGTGAAAATTGCAGTTTTTCGTTGCAGAAATACTCGTCAATGTCATTATGAACTATGAGAAGCGTTGGGTGAGGTGATAGTGCGTTGTCACGAACCTTTTGCAGCAGTGGGGGTTTGAGATCTGGACTCTCCCTACTCGCCTGATCTCAGTCCATGCGACTTTGATCTCATTCCGCAATGGAATAAGCCTCTACATGGGAATTGGTTTGCAAACAAGGAGGACATCTTAACAGCGTTTCGACGAGAGGTGGTACACATAGACGAATGTACACAGCTAATGATATTCAATGCCTGCATCATCGTTGGCAAAGATATGCGGAAGCCTTGCGGGATTATTTTGAAGGTTGTTAGCTGTGAGTGATGTACTTTATTTCCCTTTGTGCATAATAAGATAATGATTTTTATTTACGCATCTTTCAGTTTACCTTGCTCGTTACCTTCTGTACCCAGACTCAATTTCGTACTAGTATTGCGGAGCACATTCCAGCGACCTTCATTCGCATATAATGAATTTCTGTTCCTGCAGCTTTACTAGCTAATATAATACAGTTGCCATGACTTATGAAATTATCCTCGTATAACTATGACAATCACTATACTCACAAATTTATGACTCCAAGCTTTCGGTTATAACTTTAAATGATATCAGAAGGATAGAAGCAGCAGAGATATGATTGTTGCGATCATTAGCAGAAACACATTCCTCAACCATCAGAGTAATGGAGATATTCGGCAATAAGTCAACATTTAAAATACGAGTATAATCGATAACATATCCAAATACAGGAACGACTGGTACCAACATGTGCCACGAATGAATTATGACTGCATTCCATTCAATACAATATAGTAACAGTAAAAAGAAAAAAGAAATGGTGTAATGTTAATGGATGGAAGGAACACGTATCCTACAATTGAAGACGGATCAGATCTAGAGCATAAAACGTTAAGTATGAGAGCGTGCTGAAAAGTAATGCCTCTCATATTTTTTGCCGCTCTGAATATAATTGAAAATATTAGTTACATTGTATTCGGTGAACATTCAGCTTTCAGTGATGCAAGTTTCATATCTCTGCCAGTAGAGAGGTCTGAGTTATAGCCTGAAACATGGCGGCGTGTACCAGTACTACGTCGGTGCGTCTGAAGTAGCGTGCTGTGATCGAGTTTTTAACAGCAGAAAATGTGCCTCCTATAGATATTAATCGGAGATTGAAGGCTGTTTATCGTGATCAATGTGTCGACATCAGTACTGTGCAGCAACGTTGGTCTGCTGTTGCTCGTAGTGAACCTGGTGCAACTCTCAACTTGTGTGACAAAGGACGCAGTGGAAGACCACGTACTGCAACTGATGACGCTCATCGGAATCGTGTCAATGATTTCATTACAAAGAATCGTCGCATAAAGGGGACGAGAGTTGTCATGCTATAGGGGGGCTGCTCCATATCTGGACGAACTCTTCGAATTTTTACTTTCAGTTTTTTTTTTAGGATTTCACAATAACTTACACTAAGGAAGAGACTAGTGAAGAGCTTTGTGTGGAGTGTAGCACTGTATGAGATAGAATCATGGACATTACGACGAAGTGAAGAGAAGCGACTAGATTCATTTGAAATATGGATATGGAGAACGATGAAACGTGTGAAATGGACTAAGAAACGAAACTGTGTAGGAAAGAGTGGATTAAAAAAGAATGATACTGAAACTGATCAGGAAGAGGAAAAGAAATAGGTTGGGTCACTGGTTGAGAAGAAACTGCCTTCTGAACGATACACTGGAAAGGATAATAGACGACATTAAGATATATGGACCATATGAGGAGACAAAGAGGAAGGCAGAAAATAGGAAATACTGTATAATGCTAGGTTTGCAGCGAAAGACCTGCTCTTGGGCAGAACACTATGAATGAATATCTTATAAAATTAATGGTATTGCGATTAGGCATGAATTCCATATGCACCATACCTTGAATATCCCAAAAATCTGTAAGCAAGAGCTGCCTGCTAATGGCACAGCCTTGAACTTTTTGGATGCAGGTGAACCTTTGTGGCGGAACTGCATTGATGACCTCTTGTTTTCGGGATCGAAGTGGTGTACCCAGCTTTCGTCACCTGTGACAATGTTCTTTAAAAATTCAATGCCTTCCCGTTCGTAGCGCAGGGACAATTGTTGGAAAATGTTCAGTGTCTTCTGTTTCATGTGAGGAAGGAAGGAGCATGCGAGGCTCGAAAATTTTCCGGAATCCGAGTTTTGCAATTATCACCTACACACGCTCGCTTGTTATGCCACACTGGATTGACCAGTGTTACTGTGTTCGAATTACTCGAGGGTCACTAGAATGAAACGGACATATTTTTGCATAACTCTGACGCAACTCCGTCGTTTAATAACTTAATAGCATATTTATGGGAACATATTACGTAAATGAAAGAATTAAGACAGATCTATCCAAAAATTTTGTTAACCTACTTCTAAACTAAAATTGCATATTATTTAAACAATGACACAGAACATGTAACACTTTTTTTATAATGTTACAGATATTCAACGCTTTCAACGGCTAAACCGTAAAAAATAGATCGGCTGAAATACGTTAACAAATTCAGAATTCTTAAAAAATTCAACCATTTTTGATCCCCCTCTTACAGCTTAGGAGTTACGACCATTTCTGTTTGGCTTACACAACTGTTATGCTGAGAGAATGACGCAATAACCTTAATAACTGCAAACTTATGACGCCATGCACAGATAAACATATCTAGAGGAAGGTGTCGCTTAGAATATAGAATATAAGATAATTTATAGGGAAAGGAAACGTAAGGAGAAAAATAATATTAATGTACCCAAACTAAACTATTGTGACGGCCACGTGAGGTTCGTTCTCACGACCAATGGAGGAAGGGCTAAGTCGGCCGTATTTCGGCCGGCGCGGAGGTTGCGCGCGCATCTGCTTCCTGTGGCATGTGCTGTGGCTTAGGGAGTAGAGTGGAGTGAGGAGAAAGATCCAGAGAAGTCTGGATAGCCGTTATCTTCTAGACATCTGTCGACCGACCGCGAACTCTCCAGAAACTATGGTTTGGGTTATAAAAGAAGAGACGCAAGTGAGAGTCAGTCAGTAAGCCATTGTTGTTAGAGGCAGATTTGGACAGTAAGCGAGTTAGTCTTGTGTAGCAGTGAAGCCAGCTTCGAGACCAGAGCGCTACTTGAATTGTGTCCGTAACTGTGGAGCCTGAAGCCCTGAGTTCGAGTGCAGTGGACCTCAGTTGGGGGACCTGAGTTCGAAGTTCAGCGGATCGTCTCTGAAGGTCTGGGGTTCGAGATTCTGTGAACGCGAGTGACTGAGCTAGAAGAACTAGCCAAGACAAACGAGCTGTGAACTGAGAACTGTCAGTTCTGTGTTGTAAATAGTGCTTTGTGAATATTAGTTAAGATTAACAGTTCGTTGTTGTTCGTAATAGACCAAGTAAATTGTCATTGTCGTCTGTGGAGTGCACTAACGACTACTGTGTTACTGTGTCGAGTGGAAATCTCATTGTTGCCGAGAGCGTTTAATGTGAATTTTAGAAAGGAATTATTAGTGTCGTAACAATAAAATTACATTCGTGTTCAGTATAAAACTTACACTATAATATGTTTCATAGTTCAGCTACTATAGGCCTACCTTAAGTAGAACCTATCAACACACTCCTAAACTCATCGATGTAACTCACAAATACTTTGTATGCTGCAAATTAATACTGTAGGCCTATATATAGCAATGTTTCAGGTGAGGTTTAATTTTAATGCCAAAGTAATTTTTTAATACAAAAGCTAGTATTTCAATTATTCATATAAATTTAATCCTGGGACCAAGGTTCTTTAATCATCATTTTTAATTATTATATTAACTTGCGCACTTTTTATGATATACTCGAAGGAAGAGTAAACTTTTTCCCCTCTATTTTATTGTAAGCTAGTGTGTCGTTTAAAAATTATAATTTTCATATCTAGTATACTTGCATATTACGTGCCTTTCTAAAACTCTGGCATAATATCACATTATTTATTTCCATCTATTTTGTATACACCATTTAATACAAAAGACTAAAGGTTATAAAGTTATTTATAACATTTCATACTTTTTATTGCACACTGTTCCCCCTCCCCTAAGTGTATTCGTAACAATAGGTTTACTGTCGTGAGGCATAATAATATGATTGTTTCTTGTTACAATTTATTCTTGGTTTTGGCATTAGAGTTTTCATTGCCATATAAATAAGTCTGGAGAACTAACATGTATTGCTGCAGTCTTCTTTTTTCAGATAACTTTCTGATTTCGGCGTATTAATTATCATGCTTGTTGTTTTGAAGTGTGTCTATTTTCCCCTAATATGAAACTAAGTTTACAGCGTAGTTAAAGGAACTAATAATTTGCTATTTATGACAATTATTATACTGATGATAGAACGCTTCTTTTAAAATGCCATTTATTTTGTCTTATTTACAGATATTGGTTCAAAACATAGCATTTTTTGTCTGTTCTGCATAACGCCTTCAATCTGAATAAAATACTCTTCTGCAATTTCTCTTCGTTATCTGGTGTCATTACTTGTTCACATATTCGAGTAGGTTACTCGTTACTCTTATGATTACTGATATTAATTCATTTTGAATTCGAGTGATTTTTCATTTAAGTACAATATAGTTATTGAAAATTGTTAGTGAATAACAACAGCTTTATCGAATTTCTCCTTTAATTTTAGTTGGTTTTCGTAATTTATAATAGCCTACTGTTATGTTTATTGTGTTGTCTCATTTACTTCGTATTACTGTGTGGTAAGAATTCTACAAAATATATTAATATGGCACCGAGTCTATCACCGCAGAAGAAAAAGCTCATATGTGTTGTTTGTTATTCATCTCCCTAGATCCAATTCTTATGGGTTATGCTTCATAATAACGTTATTCCCACAGAGGAAAGCGGAAGGTGTTTGTTTCTGCTTGTTATGCTTGTTACTGTTTTCCCTGGACAGAATTCGATCCGTTGGCCTCCGACCTGCGTTGCCGTTGCAGATAAACAGCACTGTAGTAGCAACTAACGTCCACTGAAAAATAAATGTAATACCCCGGCAGCGCGAACCCCTGACATACCAATTATAAGGGTAAAGAGTGGGATAGGGATGCAGACACCCGCATCATGGCAACGTGTTTGTCCCGGCCATAACTCCCAATATGTTCGCCCGGGTGGAAAAACCTCCTCCGCTCGAGATAACGAGAGAGCCGCAGCCGTACTCTCGGCAGCTAAACTCCCTCCGCCTCCCCCTCTGCCTTAAGCACCCGGATGCCTGCATTATTTAATGTTTTGGAATACGGCTCGGCCCACATACAATATGCATGGCTGGCATACGAGCCTATTTATTTCAAATGGTTTTAAAATGCATGCAGTACATCAGGCGGCAACGAGGCAGACGGAGACACCGAAATCGTCGTGTCAGCTTTGGAGTTTTCCAACCTACACCTCCGGCTTGTTTTATTGTCTTTTGCCAAAAATAATAACGCCGATAATTGGGCAGTTCTGCCATAAAAACCCAATTAGTGTTTTCAGAGCAAACAAAACGAGGACACGTCTCTAATAACGGGTCAACGCAAAGCAAACAAAACTCCGGGCAGGCGACGGTTTAGTTGTCCCAACAAGTTAGAGGTCTATAGACGATTCACAACTGTGTGCCCTCTCATGCTCTACTTTCCGGGGTCCTATTCCCAAAAGATTTTGACAACAATGACAGCTTTATCCTGTTCCTGATTCTCCAACGTTTCAAACATGACGCGTGCAATGGAACTTTAATGAAATGGAGAGATATTATATCGTGGGTTTTCTGCGAAAAACCTATAACTCCATTTTTATAAGTTTTGAGAAAAACGGAGTTGAAGTTTTGAAGTTGTAGTTATTGACTTAAGTTCTAAAGGACGCCGGGAATATACCTGAGAAAAACTATACCTCACAGGAATAAGTGGGTTTTCCCAGACGATGGAGCACAACATTTTACATATTCAGATAGCAATAACTCCATTTTCAGCAAAATTGGAGTTACATGGTTTTCGCATAATCTCCACGATATGGTAGAAGGTTCCTAACCAAGTAAACTCGAAAGATTCAGGACAAACAACCATGTCGGCTGTAGGATTCAAACTTGTAATTATATATTCCATTTAAATTGGCTCAGAAAAAATTCCAAGTTGACGAATATTTGCTCATATGAGATATTAAATCTATGATTGTTTCAACCATGCAATACAAAACAAAAAATTGCAATGACAGCATAATTACATCCGTGAAATTTTTACATAGAATTGTAATTAATTATCATGGCTATTAAGTCAAAAATTATGTCAACGGCATAACCGAACGTCTCATGGCTCTCATGCAACTCAAAATTATAAATCATGATAACAATCATAAATGTCTGCTGCAGCGTTCAGAAATGACTGTGGTTTTACTGCATTCCAAAAATTATATTTGTCAGAAACACCCATCTATTACTTACTTAACGTTCCTAACTAACTTGGAAACTATTAGATAAGATGAGAAGACGCGATGGCGATAACAAACCCTCAAATGATTTTACAGTTAACTACGTGAAAGCCAAGGGAAGTATAATTATTATCAAAATACATAAAATGACCGCACAAAAGTGAATTTAATATTACTTTATAAGCAAATAGAGTTATGATTGTTACCAAAGACTATATTCCGTTGATGCTGCTGCCACCTAGAGGCAAATTACTCGAAAAAAGCGTCAAATCAGATAATTTCAAAATATCAGACATACAAGTTACGAAAAGGAGGACATTTCTTGAGTTTTTTAAAATCCGCCGAGACCCCGAACAAAGGCCTAAAAAGGAGGACATGACCGGACAAAAGAGGACGTTTGGTCATCTACACCGATTATATTTATAAATTGGTATATAAATATATAATTTCGTTCATACCTTCTGCAGCAAGTAGGTCTACACATTTTAAAACTCAGCTTTAATTCTAAAATGCTTCAAAAGCCGATCGCATCTGTAATACTGTCTTCAAATATTTAGGTTATATGGAGGTAGTTGGATTACAAGTGAGGATATGGTCCAGTTACACTTAGTTCTCTCGTGTGAGCGCTTTGTGCTACCTTCAGAGTTTAAATTTTGATGTTGGCAATGAATTGCCTGTAAATTCGCCCTGAAAGCCTCTCATTCAAATAAACGATTATTTTATAGTGTATGTAGTAAATCTCCTACACGAGTCTCACTGCTTTACTTTTCTACCGAAGGAAGACATGCTTACAATTTTTATCGTCCTTAAATATCCGATGTCCTCGGCCGGGTTTAAATCTGCGAACCAGTGTCAAGTATATTAACCACTTGACCACCACCACGACTCTGCACTGAGATATTTAGGCTGTGGAATTTTATAACCAAGTTACGGCTGAGAGCGCAGATATTTTTTAGTAATTGGATTTAATACGAAATCTTCTGTCTCTGTTATTCATTTAATTTTAATATTTTGTAGGCTTTCATTTGTCTGTCATGTACGTCGTCACAATTATGATTAAATCATTGGGCATGAATTCGTATGAATGTAATATTCATTTGAGTTGAATTCTTTCTAATTTAATAGTTCGTTCATGCAATGAAATTCCAAACTACAGATTCACATACTGTTTTATCTGTCTAGCATAAAGTACAAAATATTCAAAGTAAATTACATAGTTAGAGCCAATGATTTATTAACAATATTGTATCCACTATTGTCATTTTATGATTACATATGAACTTAATATGTTTTTAATGGAAATGAGATTTGCTCTCTCAACGTTAATAATAATAATAATAATAATAATAATAATAATAATAATAATAATAATAATAATAATAATAAAGAATCAATGTTATCTTGTTTAGTATAGAAATATTGAAAAATAAAAGCAACTTAGAAGCCTAAATAACAGTCATCTACACTAAGGCAAAGAAGAAAGGCCATTAATAAAATTAACACAAAATTAATGAAAAATGAATGGAACACAATTCATAATTTTGATAAATCATAGTTATCTATTAATAGCAAAATAGCAAATAGCATTTACAATTTCTCTAGCCATTGGCAGTTTCAAGATTTTCCACGAAACCTCCTTAACTTTCATATTCAGATGGCAAATCAACTTGAATGTCACTTGACACTCTTAAGTTGTTTGTAAAATTCCAACTGTTGTTAAGTTAGCCCAGGCCACTGCAAAGTGCAGGCTCAGTAAGCGATGGACCCTTTCCCTTAAGTGAGGGTGTCACTGCACCAGATACTCGCCTAACCTCACTCTCAAAACTTGTAGACGGCTGCTGTCGTTAATCCATTTCTTGATAAAGGCTATAATGAATTAAATCGTAATAATTAATGTAATGATTAAACTGAGAATATGTGAGTAAAAATAAAGTAAGGTAAGAGAAATAAAAGCCTACAATGCACCACTTACCTCAACAAAACAAGACAACTTTGAATATGTTTCATAGCGATACTGATCGTTCGAATTTGTGGTTTCTTATGATGTGTGCCTATTGAGGTACTACTAACAGAAACATATTAAATTATTGTTTAAAGTTATTTAATTTTCTGTGCAATTAAGCATTCAACCTAAAATGAAAAATCCAAATGAGAAATGGACAAGAGAACTTTTGGAAGTAAATATCACATTCTTCATAAGCTTCGCCATTGGACAAGATTCCATTTGTTCCTGTACTGACGACTGCTGCTATAGTCAGTGTCATGATTGGTTCTCTGTTGTGGACAAGGGGCATTTTGAGTCTGTTCGTAATTTTCAAATGATTTTTATACAGGTTTAAGACGTGTATATTTACATAGAGAATGATCACCTAAATGCAGGGATACCAATTTCTCAATTTCGAAAATTTATGGACAAGGGCGCATTTGGAAATGGACGCCTCAATTGAAAGTGATATCATTTGTGCGTGACCCATGGGCACTTCAAGCAATCAACAGAACTGGCAACTGTAACCTTATTCAAATGTCTAAAGCATCAGATTTCCACACATGAGACTCGAATTCAAACTCTGGCTGGCTACTGCGAGCGCAATTTGTGGTGGACAAAACCGGTGTTGACGGCTTTTAGGGAGATTCACATTTCACCTGCTGTCATTGCATCATCTTTCCATTATTGGTTATCACCGTGATCATCTGGGTAATCATTGGCAAGCGTAATAGTTTTTATTACCACAAAATTAATTTAACAAGTGGTTCTCAAACTATGTGCCGTAACACCCTGGTGCGCTTCACAGTGGCTGAAGAGGTAAACAAAGTGAATAATTTAGGCGTTAATTAATAGCTCTGTATGAGATTTTCTATCTTAATCTTTACTTATACTGCCATTACGTATACACAGTTTTTCTAATGCTGAATTAAAAATTTCACCCTTACACAAACATACACACATACAAGTGGAGCGCTTGGTGGCGTTTTGGGTATTACGGCGTTGCCCTGCAAGCTGGAAGGTCATGGGTTTGATTCCCAATGGGGTCATGGATTTCTCCATTGATCTAATGACCCTAAGGTTTACTCAGTCTTTAACAGAAATGAGTAACTGTAGTTTCAAAAAGCACCAAGCCCGTATTAATTAATTTCCATTGTTTCCAATGTAGGGGCTACGCGTGCCAACCTGTAGGCCTTTGTGACCTTTACATTTATGTAAGTACAGATAACATTTCAGAATTTTCACCTTGAGCTTGAAATATTGAGTTGCATCAATTCGTATTCTGATATTAATAGTTGCATTAATTATGCAGCATACCTGCACAAACAGCGCTCAACGAGCGCGCGCTCTCGTTCAGAGCGGGAGAGCTATGTTTACCGCTCGCCGAAACGGAGAGGAAGATACATCAGAATGACAAAGACTTGCTGTAGGTAGAGGAGAGGCAAACAACCACTCAGCTATCTAGTGAGTGCAGTGTGTAATCTCAGTAACTGTTTCACGTTGCTACCTACTGCTACAGTACAGTATGGAGGAATCTAAAAGACGGAAAAAATGATCATCAGGCAGATTTTTTCAGTTTTGATGGGGAAATGCTTATTTTTTTCATAGCTGCTGGATTAAATACTCAGTGCCTCATCTGCCACAACATTTTGAAAAGTGGAAAGAAACATAACATAATGCGTCGTTACGAGTCCAGACATAAAGATACTTAGCTACGGTTGTTTTGTTGCTGAAGATCGCAGTGTAAAGGTTCAGGACTTGGAAACTGCATTATTATACGAGGTAGATAAAGTCGGTATTTATTTTTTATGAATTTGAAATACATTGTCTTATCAGAGATACTTTCTTAATTACTTCTATGCCTGAGATTGCAGGTTCGATTCCGGGCTAAGTCGATTGCATTTAAGTGTGCTTAAATGCGACAGGGTCATGTCAGTAGATTTAATGGCATGTAAAAGAACTCCTGCGGGACAAAATTCCGGCACACGGGCGACGCTGATATAACCTCGGCAGTTGCGAGCGTCGTTAAATAGGCCTAAAACATAACATTTAACATTTAACGATTTACAGCTCGAACTTATTGATCTTCATTGTGACCTAAGGGCTAAAGATCGTTTGAATAATACTAATAGCCTGGTTGAGTTTTACAAGACTAAACCTCAGCAATAATATCCACGATTACACAGGCTGGCTGTGAAAATGATTGCTATGTTTGGCTCAACATTTATATTTGTATAGGTGCAAGGCTTTTCAATTAAAGGACCATGTGGTAAACGACAGTGTTCATGTACTCTTCCATCTCAATCGTGATATGATTAAAAAAACAGTAATTGTTTAAATTTGGCGTGACCATCGAGGTAAATAATACTAGTTTTCTATTATCAACTTTAACAAAGGCAGGCATCGAACATCTGTAACTGATGTTTCATTGTGATCAGTAGGCTACTGTTCCTTTCAGCTGCCAACAGCATAAAACTTCGTTTTGATGTACTGATAAATAAAAATATAACAATAGTTACATTTAAGTAACTATAGAATTTATATTATTTCTGTAAAATAAATATTTCTTTATTAATTAATAATAGTCCAAGATAGTTTTGCAAACACTGAACGGAAATTCATTTCATAAACACTCGTAATAGCACTTCCTTTTGTGTATATTTTGTACGAGATCATCCCTTCTTCCAGTCCACCCTTATACAGAGCACAGCTAATATCTGCATTCCGCTCATGAGCTGTGAGCCGGCTCGGAGAGCGCAAACCTTGTGCAGGCCTGTTATACAGGTTATCGAAAAATTCGATCAGAAAGCAATTCCCTATAATATCGGATGTAATACGGATTAATATATTTAAATATACAATATAATCCTCCACGATCACTCGCTACGGAGCTATAGGCCATTCGTTATTTCGTGGAATCAAACGGTTGCGTGCGTCGTAGCATATAGGCTAGTAAGAACCTTATGTTGGGGGTAAGTGAGCTCGCTTGCTACGGATAGAAGCGTAGCGATGGAGGGAAGCTTCTCAGTCCACATTCTTCTTCCCCAGTCGCGCAGGTTGATTTCACGAGATGCCTAATAATCTTTATCATGGTTAGAAAGTCGCTGCTGTGACTCAGTACTAGAGGGCTGGTCTTCCATTCTGGCAGACCGGACTTAATACCCGGGCGGTGGAAGTTCTGGACAAAGCAGTTTTTGCATACGGTTTTTCTCGGGATACTTCAGTTTCCCTCTGAAACTCCATGAACACTCTCCATCTTCTTTTATTTCATCTATCATCTGAATAAGTTAAGGATAGACTGGGGTGTAGTATTGAGAGTCTAACGTATATCCAATGTTTATAGGATTTAAAAGTTTGAGGATCAAAAAATAAGGCTTGGAGGTGTCAGAGCTGAGAAAGGATGGCTCGCTTGTCAGCATCGGATTTATAAATGCCACTCGGGCCACTTATAGGATTGTAAAAATAACTTCATATAGGGTGCACAACGGACTAAAGTATGCCTAAGCGAATTGGTCCATATTGGAGAAACCAGTATCGTCATAGTTAGAATATTTTAGCCAAATTCGACACATCGTTGTAATATGTGAATAGTAGTATTATGGTATATCACTTACTTACTTAAAAAAAGTTTTTAACAAACCCGGAAGTTCATTGCCGCCCTCACATAAGCCCGCCATCGGAACCTATCCTGAGCAAGATTAATTCAGTCTCTAGCATCATATCCCACCTCCCTCAGATCAATTTTTATATTATCCTCCCATCTATGTCTCGGCGTCCCTAAAGATCTTTTTCTCTCCGGCCTACCAACAAACATTCTATATGCATTTCTGGATTCGCGCATACGTGCTACATGCCCTGCCCATCTCAAAAGTCTGGATTTAATATTCCTGATTGTGTCAGGTGAAGAATACGTTGTGCAACTTTCTCCATTCTCCTGTAAATTCATCCTTCTTAGCCCCAAATATTTTCATAAGCACCTTATTCTCAAACACCCTTAACCTCTGTTCCTCTCTCAAAGTGAGAATCCAAGTTTCACAACCATACAGAGCAACCGGTAATACAACTGATTTATAAATTCTAATTTTCAGTTTCTTTAAGAGCAGACCGGATGGGAAAAGCTTCTCAACGGAATAATAACAGGCATTTCCCTATTTATTCTGTGTTTAATTTCCTCCCGAGTGGCATTTATATTTGTTACTGTTGCTCAAAGATATTTGAACTTTTCTACCTTTTCAGACGATAAATTTCCAATATTTACGTTTCCATTTCGTACTAATTTCTGGTCACGAGACATAATCATATACTTTGTCTTCTCGGGATTTACTTCCAAACCTATCTTTTTACTTGCTTCAAGTAAAATTACCACTTTTTCCCTAATAATTTATGGATTTTCTGCCATCATATTCACGTTATCCGCATAGACAAGCAGCTGACAATCCGATCAATTCCAAACCCTCTCTGTTATTCTGGACTTTCCTAATGGCATATTCTAGAGCATAGTTAAAACATAAACGTGACAGTGCATCTCCTTGCTTTAGTCCACAGGGAATTTGGAAAGCATCAGATATAAGCTGGCCCATACCGACGCTGTTTGTTTCACTGAGACACATTTTAATTAATCGAACTAATTTCTTGTGAATACCAGATATAATAAGAATATTATATAATACATCTCTCTTAACTGAGTCATATCCCTTTTTTAAATCTATGGATAACTGATGTACTATACCCTTATACGCCCATTGTTTCTCCAATATCTGTCGAATATGAAGAATCTGATCAATAGTCGATCTGTTACGCCTAAAACCACCCTGATGATTCTCTATAATTTCATCTGCATATGGAGTTAATTTTCTCAAAAGAATATTGGACAAAATTTTGTACTACGTCAACAAAATGATATTCCTCGAAGGTTACTACAATTATTAGTCTTTTCTCTACAATTATGGACTTCTTTCATTGTTCTGGTACAATTTCTCTTCCCAAATAGGTACCGTAGCAAATTTGTTTAACGAAATTCAACGTGGACAAGAAATGGCCGTTGAACTTTGCCTGGAATCTTATATCAGGGATTGTGTTCTTCCATCTAACGGAAATCTACGTATTACATATCTACATATTATTAGCAATACTTTCCTTTCGGAGGAAGACACGAAAAAGATTTTATCGCCCTCAATAGGATCTAAACACTCTAAACTCTCGATCCTCGGACCAAACGACTGGTATAATTACTGCAAGAATACCGATAGCAATCAAAGTGGTGAAAAAGCGTTAATAATACAAATGTTACTGTTTTCCTATGTTGCGTTCTGTGTATTTTCGCTAGAACAATTGCAGCTCTCGTCCAGGACGAGACACTGCACTCAATCACGATGCTAATGCCTTTGAATGAATTTGAATTAACAATCGTAAATACTCTACTATGATTTGGACAATGTTTTACCTCGCTGCTAGTCTTCAGCGTATGGGTATACTTAATTTGTTATTTTTCGACACATTTTCAATCATTTATTTAATAACACTGTAACATAGGCTGACCGGATATTTTATGGTCCAGCAAGAGACATCGGTAATTTCAAGAAAAACCACAAACGCTTACCTAGTCACTCTCTATTGAAATGTTAAAGAAAACACATGTAACAGTAGATACTACGATAGAACTTTGCACATTAAATTTACAGAGTATGGTATCTTAAAGTTTGAATTAAAGACATAAACACACGGAACTCCTATATATAGTTAATTATAATTATTAAAAATTCAATTTCAGTATTGATGCATACATGGAAGTCTTCCACATGATAGGCCTATTGTACACACTGAATTCTAACGCACACATTTGACAAATACTTGTCTGAAGAATGTATCTTTTTAAGGATCTATTCATTTCTATACAGCTTCACACCAAGTTCTTCAATTAAAGTTTTTTTTTTTTTTTTTTTTTTTACTTTTTATCAGTCCAGATTGAATTCACTGTGGAGAAAAGTCTTTCAACTGATGAATTACTGACTGGAAGACACATGATTAATGATATATTTTGAGAAGATTTTCAAACGGAATTATTTTTTTCTTGAAATGTTGAAAAATATCATACCACCTTTCACCTCTTGGTTTATCACAAAATTTCTCATTTTTGAACTACTTACAAATGGACGCTGCAGCAGTTCTAACGCTTCCACGCAACGCGAATGCTAAGATGACCAAAGAAAAAGGTGCTATGTTCTTCTTGTAGAGTGCAGAATATCTCATTCTGTGCTCGCTGGTTCTTCTGTCTGATATTGAGAAGCGTTCAGAAATGTGCTTGAATCGCAGCAGATCCATCACGATTCTTAAATATTTATGTGTAAAATTTTATTGAAAGAAAATCAAAACTTCTGGGGACAAAATTAAATTCCGGGGACAAAACGGGGACATTTGCTCCCGGTGGACAGCAACTCAAAACCGGGGACTGTCCCCGGAAATCGGGGACGTCTGGTCAGCCTACTGTAACAGCTGTGTGTTTGTTGGTGATATAAATTTGGTATCTTGGCGCGATGAGAAAGAAGATTCCTCATAAAATTACCTGATATTCGCCTTGTAGTTGGAGAAACCTCCGCAAACGCCCAAACAAGTACTGAAATATCGTAACTCCTAGACCACCCAGTGGCTATGCTCCAGTTGAAACACATACTGCATCCTTCTGCTGTGCTAGTGCCAAAGTTTTAGTGCGCTAATCACCAGTGCGCTCCCTTTATGTAACTTTTAAATTTCCATTTCTTTCATTACTGAAACGATTTCATAAACTACAGGGGACTTCGTTTTGGTTATTTAAAGTGATACATAGGAGATCGAAACTTCGTTAAGTGTACGCTGACCTATAGAAGTAAGTTATGCTAAACCTTATTTGATATTTTGGCAAATTGAGAATTAGGTGGTAGTAAGTTCCTATTATGATTTTACGTGTCTTCATTCCTTCTTCCACGTTATTTAATTACCCAGCATGAAGAACGCGATTGTTCAACATCGGTGGGATTTTTTCTAGCAAAGTAATATTTGACGAGATGAGTCCGAGGATTCTCCATGACATTACCTGATATTCGTTTTATATACAAAGTGATCCAGAAAGCACGTCCTATTTTAACTGGTGACAGGCACTCTGTTATGACAGATAACTGTGATGTACAAGCTTAGGGATGTGAGACAGTCTTGGGAGTTTGACGCAAAATTTCGGCACACTGGCGACGCTGATATAACCTCGGTAGTTGCGAACGTCATTAAATGAACCATAATTTAATAATTTTTATAGGTTTACGAGTAGAATATATTAAACATTTACTTGTATTGATTTACAGCTACTTTCCAATAATATATTTGTCGATGGAAAGCTTTAGTTATTCTAGTAAAATAGTCTATTCACAAATTAAGACATTTAAATTTTCTTATTTACATTTCAAAATTCAAGTTCTTCAGTTATTTACTTTCGGTTTTGAGAAAATTCTAGTGAATAATCGTCTGAACTTTCTCTCAATTTTCTTCTCGGTTCTATTTATAAACATTTTTTTCATCAGAATAACAAGAGCTTAACCCAAAACCGTCCAAATTTATTTAATTCGTTGCCTTCCCCACGGCCTACTTAGAAAAAGCTCTGGACACGAGGTAACAGCATCTGTAATAAAAGAAGATAATGCGTGAGAAGGCGTTATGGGCCAATCTGAACTACACACATCACTTAGTCCTAGTTTTATTCTAACCCTGCGTTAAATATATAGTCCTAAATGTATATATGTTTTAACTTGTTTATATATTTTATAATTCAATTCAAATTTAATGTAGTGTATAAATCCGTGTTAATTTCATTACAAAATCTGTAAATCCCAGGAATATGATTGGTTACTCAATTTAAAATGATTACAGCGTATTTACTTAAATACTTCGAGTATATGCTTCCATAAACAAATTAAATATCGTTTTAGTAGAATTAATTAATAAAATACAAATGTAGGCATATTTTGGAAAGTGTGCTGCAACAAGATGTGGGTTAAATATTGACCACTAAGAGAGATATGTTTATGAAACTCGGAACTCAGTTACACAGTTATACCAATATTTTCTCCTGAGATATATAGGCCTATGTCATTCTTATAACTATCTTCATCGCTTTAAATTCTATAACATAGACACATAGTGTGTTACGACACTTTCGAAAATAACTTTTGTCCGTAAGAGACATTTATTTTTATTATTTGTTTACTTATCAATTGATACATCATCCTGCTAACCGACAGCATATAATTCATTTTAAGTTAGTGTGAAAGGTATTTAGACCTATATTTAATATAATATTGTTACATAATTTGCATATATAGGTCTAATAGATTCAAAACTAATTAAATGTCTTATCTATATTGATCAAGGCCTATCAGTCAGCTGCTGGTCCCAGGTCCACATGCCTCGGCAAAGGTGAACGATCATCCAGCCAGTACGGGAGTATTGCGACTTAAAGGAAAATTTTGGTCTTGCCATGTGGAGATGAGTCGTCCCTTAGTTCTGAAACCTGCTGGTTTATAGCGGAGAAGTTCTTTGGGAAGTCTATTTTCTGACATTCTTTGGAGATGTTCATACCAGTTATTTCTTTGGCTTTCTATATTTTCCAATAAGTTTGGTATTCCAAGCTGACCTGTTCTGTCGATGTTTCTTTAATATCTGTGTTCGTAGTAATGTACCGTAGTCAACTAATGGTCTAAAAAATCTCAACACAGACACAGTGTATGGTTTTAATTGTGTGCTTAAATTTTTTTTTAGATCTAGTATGATTCTGAGTTCACACATTCTCTGGAAATTACTTATTGTGATGTTCAGATCATTGTGGTATAATAAAATATAAGCAATTAAAATTGAAAATTGGTTACCTGCTTATTTATTTATCTGTCTGTCTGTCATAATTTTGTATGTGATCTTTCCTTTAAAATTCCACTGTCTTCAATTTGGTGTGGGATATTTTGATTATTTTCCTTTCCAGTATATTCTATAATATAAGCAGCTGTCTGGAGCTCATCTGCCGAACAACTGAAACAACCTGACATCCGCGAATAAAATATTGTTTTCAAAACTCTATTGTTGACTTTGAAACATTTAATAAATTGTTATGTCAATTCCTAATGGTATCATTAATGTAATGCGGCAAGACAAGATACTGTTGTATATTATATGACGTTTGATTCATATAACTTATCCAGACTAATCAATCTCCTTAATGTATCCAGCTGTTTGGTGACAACATAAAGTCCACTATAGTCCACTGTAGTCTATTCAGTTGTTGTTTTTCACGAAAAATGAGGGGTATTTTGATCGGTATTTATCCAGACTAAGAAAAACTTATATTATTAATGCCAATAGTGTTATATCAAGTGAAAATAATCTGGTAATCACCACGTTTCGTCTGACAACCTGTATTACAAGAAGATTTATGATATTCATAATCTTTATATCATACCATATATCCTAAGCAATACATCGACGTATAAATAAAGTTTTCATCTTCCTTAGTTCTTGACATATGAAAGCGCTACTTATAACTCTTGTTACTGTAATTTTCACACTTCGTTTGTGTGGCAGCTTACAAAGCAAATTTAAACCTTCACTTAATGCGACCAGTGTCTTCTGAAAGGAGGAAAGCTATTGACATGTTATAGTATATGCTATAAATTGAATAGTAGTCAGTATAGCTCAACTGATGAATTGTTTGATTATAAATTGAATTAATCTGTTTACTTTGTATTGCATATATTTGTATAGTTTGGCTGATGAATTTATATGATTTTCACTAGTAATCTGTATAGCTCTACTGATGAATTGTTTATAATAATAATAATAATAATAATAATAATAATAATAATAATAATAATAATAATAATAATAATAATAATAATAATGGCTTTATTTAACCTGGCAGAGTTAAGGCCGTAAGGGCTTCTCTTACACTCAACCAGTTTATGCTTGTAATTTGAAGTAATTTGCATGATATGAATTATCAGTTTCTGTATGTCTCAACTGATTGAATTGTTTATGCCTTTAAATTGAATTAACTTACTTCCTATGCATTATATTTTATACCTCAGCTGATAAATAATCGTTTGGGTTTGTAAATTTAATAATCAGATTGGCTATGTACTGTATATTTATAGTAGAGCCATCAGTGTAGCTCAGTCGGCAGACTCGCTGCCTGCTGATCTGGAGCTGCGCTCGGGCTTGAGTTGGATGCCCTTTTTGGTTTGGTTGATAGGTTTCTTCCGAGGTTTTCCCCAGCCGTGGGACTGTTGCCGGGTGGTTTATGGCGAGTTCTCGGCCTCACTTCACTTCACCCCTCTTTGGTCTGATTACCTGGTTGGGTTTTTTCCGAGGTTTTCCCCAACTGTAAGGCAAATGCCAGGTAATCTGTTAGCGATTTCTCGGCTTCACCTCATCTCACTACATCTCGCCAAAAAATTGCAAAATTTTAAAATTGAAATTATAAAAAAATGTGTAAAAATTGTAATTGTTATTCTTGTAAAATTTGACTTATTCCACATCTTAAAGCTTCATTGCTAATGTAAGATCTATGGAATACAATAAATGAAATGAAATAGTGTGGTATCTTGAAGATTAAATTATTAGACCTTACTTTTCAAACGGCGTCCTCACAAGAAAGATGTATAGCTTAGCCTATTTATTCAGAATGACTGTGATTTGTTTTGGGATAATGTGAGATATTGCATAAGAATCAATCTGTTGTTTCAACATAATATAGTGCCCTAGCTTATTCTTCAAACCAAGTCATTAATCTGATAATGACCTCTGTCCGGATTGGTGAATAGATCGGAGAGATCTCCATGACTGGGCTCCCAGATCTCTTGGTTTAACACCTCTGGATTTTTTTTCCTCTGGCAGTATGTAAAGTAGCAGATGTATGCAACAAAGCCATTCTTTCCAGAGAAATTGCTAATTCACGGTCTGTCACTCCAGATTCGTTGTTGATGAAAAAATGGTATGAAAGCAAGTTCGTGGATGTTTAAAAACTACTGGCGCATCCTCTCAACGTTAGTTGTAAGCAGCATTCCTGTGGCATGCTGTTTTTTCAATGTACATAATTTTATTTATACAATTATAATAATTTAAAATTGCAATGGAATCAGCAGTAATGTTCTCGGCAAATTAAATTAAGTATTGTTTGTTGAGACCAAAGTTATTATTAAATAAATTTACAATATTGTAATAGAACCCCTTGAACCAAAAAGTAAACCTTGTGCAGTGAATTTGAAATTAGGGAACTTGTCTCTATACTTCTCCTGAAAGAAAGGAATGCAAGGCTTAAAATATTTATCTTTTCTTGATCCACATCTTGTGCTTGGTCGTGTTCTTTATTTCCATATCTGATGGTCGGATCAATTATACAAGCTATTTTCGCTTTTTATCAAATGTCACCAATTACTAATATTATTATCATTATTACTATTATTATTATTATTATTATTATTATTTTTTTATTGTTGTGTCATTTTCATTATTGTTGTATTATTATTGGTTAATCGCTATTGCTATCGAATTGATTAATATCAGTAATAAATAGCCTACATAAGATAAATAAATAAATAAATAAATAAATAAATAAATAAATAAAATCCTTTGATAATATACAAAGGAACCTATTATGGGATATTCTAAAGGGCAAAGGTTTTCCACTAAATCTCATAAGAGCTATTAAGGGTCCTTACGCAGAAACAAAAATGCAAATAACAAGTGACACAAGAAGAAGTAAAGAAAACATTTTAAGAAACTTAGGAGTAAGACAAGGGTGCTCGCTGTCGCCCGCATTGTTTAATTTATATATTGACCAAGTCACACAAAACTGGATAGAATCTACAAAGAAATTGTACGAAACACGTTTAAGAACTCTTTTATTTGCAGATGATCAATTAGTAATAGCTGCTTCAGAAAATAGTCTTCAGAAATTAATATATGAATTACAAATCATAGCCTTAAACTATAATTTAACAATATCTCCGACAAAAACAAAAATTATAGCCTTCCAAGGGAAAACACAGGTACGATGTAAAATTTTAACCAACGACAATATAGTAGAGCAAATAAGAGATTTTAAATACCTGGGCTGCGAAATTAGAAATACAAGAGAACTAGATAAACAAAAAAAAATTACAAATATGTGCAACGATTAAAAGAATCCTATTAAACAAAACAAGGAAAGAAACCGTCTATAAGTTTTATAAAGTCTTGGCAGTCCTATCTCTCTTGTATGGCTCAGAATGCTGAACCCTAACGGAAAACCAAAAACACAAACTAGAAGTATCAGAAATGAGACTTTTGAGATCTGTAACTGGATACAGAAAAACAAGCAGACAATATAATGAAACTATAAGAGACGAACTGAACATATTCAACTTAAACAATAAAATAAAAGAATACCAAGAAAAGTACTATAAACACCTACAAAGAATGCCAGAATACAATAGTATCCCTAAAATGATTCTAGAGTATAAACCTAAAGGCAAGAGAGACAGAGGAAGACCTACGAAGAGATGGAGAGATCAATTTCTTTGAGAGGACGGAGCAGGTCGAAAGGCCTAATCCCTGTGGAGATGATGATGATGATGATGAAATAAATAAATATCATTATTTTAATATGGATATCGAATGTAAACTTTTGTAAGTTTGGTGGCTGTTTTGCTAGCACAATGTGCACTGTCACTTTATGATAATGCACTCTACAGTCCGCTTTATTGACGACCACTGGGATCACTCTAGCATTCACTGCCAGGTGATATCGATTGACGTTTATATCGAGATAATTCTATATAAATCGCAACCAATTGGCTGGCGTGCTCGTCACTGTGACAGATCGGGACAGCTGTTTGCATATCCACGCGGCAGTCTAATCCACTCAGATGCCTCGTCATATTGATCAGACAGCTGGCTAATCCGCCCCAAGTTATTTGCAAACTTATACATTTATCGCAGGATTCATTATCGGACTCTGTCAGCTCTAAAACCTTTGAAATTAAAGTCGTTTCATATGGCTTTGATGAGCATCGCTCATTTTGATGTGCCAAATGAATCCAAACGCGTTTGATTATTCCATACTTCTTTTCAGGTATTGGATTCTTCTCTTGTATGAAATACAGTTATGCTTCTGAATAATCTCTATATAGACAGATTTGTATTAATTAGACAGATTGTTAAAAAATAATTTTAGTTTCACGTGATATGAAGTTTAAAGTGAAAATGTTATTATGACGAAAAAATATATTTGGACTAGAGATGAACAAAATTAACTGCCGCTCTCTCTCGCTGTGTTCGCTGAATTTGTCTTTAGAGTCTCGTCTCGTCATTCTCGTGCGCTTCGAATCTCGCTCATCATTCTCGAAATAGCATTTGGTCGGCGTGGAAAGATTTCGTAACTTTGAATAATATACATCATTGAAATAAATAACATTATAAATTTATCAATGATATAAAAAGACAAAACAGAACAGTATCTTAGTTATTAAAATGTTCTTGATCTATTATATATTACCTATGGTTATATAAATATAAAAACAACAATTGTCAAATAAATTTGCATTTCTAAGAAACATAAAACATGACGTTAATATTTTTTTACTTGATATTGCACGCTTGATCTCAAACATATGAAAAGAAAATTCCTAGCCTTTTAATAAGGGTCTAGTAATTAAATAAAGACTGGGGAACGGATTGTTATACATTGAAAGGTAGAGATAATGTTTCAAATAGGATACTTGATTGTTTATAAATATATAACAGTTGCCGAAGTAGATGAAAGTTCAGTCAGGTATAAACAACTATGGCGATTCAAGGCTGACGTTCGGGACTTCGGGAGTGATCAATATCGACATCTCGAAACACTCACAAACAGTCTTTACGTCAACGACGCGACGTATACAACATTGTCTTGCGGGTTTTCGGCTTTGCGGATCCTGTTAGTCTTGCTTTCTCGTTGGTTGTTCATCTCTAATTTGGACGCTTTAGTAAAAATACTGTTCTTCGCAATTCCTGATACTGGAAAATGCATTTGGACTTGCTTTCTCTGTAATATGTACAGCGATTTGTTCTAAATGAATGCACATTTTTTTCTCGTATTCACAGAATGTACGGATCTGGAATGATGCTCATGATGTCATGATATATAATAATTTTAGCATAATTTAATGGGTCTTTATTTCAAAACAAAATCACACTAACGATCGTCATCAAGAAACAATAAAGGACTGACTTCGTGATGTTTAGCTACGTTGAATAAAAACTGTTTGTTAAAGTTAATAATTATTGAGTACAGAAATATTTCTACTTTCCATTTCAAATTCAGTAAAACGTTCTTTTCACTCCGACTAGAAACACGTACTGGAGACCATTTTATTATTTAAGATTACAGTTACGTAGCCTTGAAGCCATCTATTATGTACGAGTGAACTATTGAAGCAACTATTTTAAAAATTGATTTTCTTAAGCAGAAACTTAATACTATACGATACATCATCCATTACTAGATACGTACATTTATTTAGAATTTAGAATTCAGCCTATGACAACCCTTGAGGGCTAAGGCCTCCTGCTCATAGGCAGGGTAACTCTCATTCACTCTTTAAGTGAGCTAGCCTAGAGGGTATGAAGCACTTTCACTGGTTTACGCCACTATTCACTGATTCTGTCGCGCACTTTGCATCATTTCACTATTACAATTCATTCGCATTGCTGCTGGTACTTTAGAACACATTTCACTTTTCACTGACTGACGTTTTCTTCCACAATTTTTTCCACGTTGATCTGCTTCTTGCAGGCCTCGTTCACTGCTTCCCCGCTCTCTGTGTGAATGTATCCGCTCATCTGGTTCTCTGTCTTCCTGCATTCCGCTTTCCGATCCTGGGGTCCCACATGATTACTCTTTATGTCCACTGGTGTCACGCATCCTAGCTACGTGGCCTCCCCATTTCCATTTGAGTTCGTCTGCAACCTGTACTGCGTCTTTCATGCCCGTGTTCTTCCTGAGGTCCACATTGCGGATTCGGTCTTTTAGCGTCACTTGCATTATTTTTCGTTCCTTTTTTCTCTGGCAGGCTTTTACCATCTGTCTCAGCTTCTCGTTCAAAGACCATGTTTGACAGTCATAAAATAGCACGGAAAGTATACATTTCTCGAACACCTCCACTTTCACGCTTGTCTTCAGGGATATGTCAGTCAGTATGCATTTTAAGCTCCAGAATTTAGTACATTTGTTATATGTATGTAACTTTGTTCTAGCATTAATTATGGCCTATACAGAGTGGAAGTAAGGGACCAATAGAATAAATTAAAATAAATAAAAAAACTTATTATACGTTTTGTAATAAGTGCATGGTTAACTAGAAAAAAATATACTGAATCTGCGTAGTTTGGCAACAGCGCATCGCCAGTTCACCAATGAACACACATACGAACTCGCTATGAATAACAGTATTCCTTCACTTAGGCCCTGCAGTAGGGTTGCCAGAGTTCCTAATGGCAGAAAATTCCTTTTATTTAATTTGCAAGAAAACCGTCCATTTTATTCAAAAGCAGAAAAAGTATATATCAATTCTTATCAGTCCCTCTAATGTTGTTGTTGTTTAGTCAATTGCCCGAAGATAGGTCTGAACCTCACAAGTGATACCAAGAAGGCACCACGTATGAGCCAATTAGGCCAGGAGATAATGGGGTAGGGTGGTCAGTTCCTTTCCTCGTCCATTGCATGCATCGCCGACTAGCAACTTATTACCAGGCTTCGGTCTAAGGACACAGAGTAACCAATATCAGGTTTAGAGTACACGGAGTATAAATGACGTCATGACCCGTGTGGCAGGGTGACTGCAACAGCACAGGTGGGTCCGTAATGTGCATTACCGTTGTGTGTATTGCTGCTTGGCTGCGGTACGTGTAACAGGCTTCGGCGTAGGGACACCTGATTGAAGGTTACAACTCACGTTAATGCTTTAATGGTAGACATTTATTGTCTACACTAGGAATGTACTGTATATACTGCATCTGTACAGGGTGAAATATATTTTGTGCCGTACTATGACGGACTGTTTATATGTTGAGACACGAAGTAATGGCGCGCTCCATCTCCCACTCCACTCGACCAACACAACACTATCTACCGTGCGTTCTGAACTTCATGCGTTTCTATGCCCAGAATCGAAGCCTGCTTATTACACTAGTCATACTTCAGATGCATACAAACAATGATTGTTCTTCCTCTGACACATATCGTCAAGTGAGATGTACGGTATATTGTCTAGGGGTAAATATCAGAATCGTACGGATAGTACTTATCGAGCAAAATAGTGTTAAAATTTAGTGGAAATTTATGTTTTCTGAGAAAAGTACTTATTTGGGACTAATATAGTATCAGAAGTTTTAATTGTATTCTATTCCAGGAATAAGCTGTTGAAATTTGGAGAGTTGTATCACTTCCATCCTGTATAATTATCTATTTGAACGTGCGATTTGCAAGCAGTATATTTTGGAACTACAACAATACATTTTCTTGGAATTCAGAGAATGAAATTTCGCCTTCTTATTTGGATAGAAATGAAGTTATGTAATATATATTTCTGTTTTTCCACAAGATGAAGAAACAATCTAATTTGATATTATTCGGTATATGTTAGAGAATTTGAATTGTTACGAAACGCTAAAACTTTTGGTGAGAAAATATGTGTAATCCCCGTGAAATTCAATTTTATTTCATTATTAGAGAAGATATTGTGAAGTTGCAAAAAATTATTTCAAGACTTCTCCAAAACTAGATATTTTTCAGCATAACTAATATGAAAAAAAAATAATAATTTTGGACATGCCGTCTGTTCGTATGTCCTTCCGTCCGTGATCTGTGCACAGTACAATGATCTATTTTTAACTCATTTCATTCATTCATTTAGTATTCTGCCCAATGGCAGGTCTTTTACTGCAAACTCAGCTTTCTCCAATCTTTCCTATTTTCTGCCATCCTCTTTGTTTCTTCTTATGATCATATATCGTAATGTCGTCTATCATCTGATATATTCTTCTATCCTGAACTCTTTTCCCGTTAACCATTCCTTCCAGTGCATCCTTCAGTAGGCAGTTTCTTCTCAGCCAGTGACCCAACAAATTCCTCCTCCTCTTCCTGATCAGTTTCAGCATCATTCTTTCTTTATCCACTTTTTCCAACACAGTTTCATTTCTTATTCCGTCTATCCACTTCACACGTTCCATTCTTTTCCATATCTACATTTCAAATGCTTCTATTCGCTTCTCTTCACTTCTTCGTAATGTCCATATTTCTGCCCCATGCAATGCCACACTCCATACAAAGTACTTCACTAGTCTCTTCTTTAGTTTTTCGTGAGGTCCGTAGAATATGCTCCTTTTTCTATTAAAAGTTTAGTGAACGTAAATTTTCAAATTTACTAAATTTTTATCCTTGAATGATGCATAGACTATAAAATTTAATATTTATTACTAAAATATTAATAGGTCTTCATATGATATGATCATTAAGAGATAAATATAGAGTTATTCTCCTGTTACAGGCCACGAAGGGTCACACAGTAGCGGGAAGTTGATACTCCACGGTAGCCTGAGTAGCATTCCGGAATCCGATAGTGATAGACGAGACATTCTGCCTTAGGCCTGTAAAACAAACCTCAGTCTCCAGTTGTGATCTTAGAACTCCTGGTAATAGAGCCACCCTATAATCTATATCAGTGTCGGATAATATGTATACACTCAGGACTTCGCCCCAGCCTACATGAAACTATTGCAAACGATGTATGAAATGAGGAGGATGTGGAGAGTGATAATGGAATGAAAGAGGGTAAGTGGGAGTATTCCAAGAAAAAATCATCTAAGTCTACCTTATCCACCATAAATTCCGTCACGACCAGATCGTAGCTCGAATTCTGTCAGTCTCGATGGCAGACTAACTTGCTAATGCAGAGCTGCAGACAGAATGGTAATGAAAAGACTTTAAAAGTATTAGCCTATCCAGGAAAAGTAATATAATACATATATATTATATATATATATATATAATACATATATATTATATATATATATATATATGAGGGTACTAGGCCTACTTGCATGTTTACTCATTTAAGCAGACCGATGGTACAGTTTGGCTATAAAGACAAATTAAGTACCGGTAACAGAAATTCCGATAGAGTGTGTTTGAAGAAGAATAGTAAATATTTTCGGTGATGGTAGTATGGGTTACTCCGAGTAAAAAACTTCATATAAACATGACTCCATTTTTAATGATTTTATTATTTTGGTGGTACTGTTGTTTGAACGTTTCGCATATATAATCTCACAAAAGTAATCTCACAAAAGTTATTAGGCCTAAGGAGAAGTAAGTGAGTTATTGATTACATTCATTGTTCTCTTGAGTTTACTTTTTGTTTACAGACTTAGCGTTTTATCGATCCCCAGGGACAATAATCTAAAGGACTAAGGTCATACATAGGTATATATGGTGTTTCAATTAATTGATCGGTTGATTAATTAATTGATTGTCTTACAAAAGGTACGGGATGCACATTACAACCGACCTATGACATATCTACATCTAACATTTCCTGAACAATGAATCGTACGTGGTGGTCACGATCATTGGCCATCAAGTTTTCCTGTTTCGAAATTAATACTCATTCATAGGCCTTTGGAAATACGGGATGTTGAAAGTACACAGACAATATTAGTCCAATTCAAATTATGTTGTTTTTTACACATACGCACGCACGCATACACACACATACACACGTGTTCTGCCACAGGGCACGTCTCTCTTACTGCAAACCTCTATGTTCTGCCTTTCTATTTGTCTCCGCATATGATCCATATATCTTAATGTCGTCTATCATTTGATATCTTCTTCTGCCCCTAACTCTCCCTCGTTCACCATTCCCTCCAGTGTACTCTTCAGTAGGCAGTTTCTTCTCAGCCAGTGATCCACCCAATTCCTTTTCCTCTTTCTGATCAGTTTCACCATCATTCTTTCTTCACCCTATCTTTCGAACACAGCTTCGTTTCTTATTCTGTCTGTCCACTTCACACGCTCCATTTTTCTTCATATCAACGTTTCAAATACTTCTAATATCTTCTCTTCACTTCGTCGTAATGGCCATGTTTGTGCACCATACAATGCTACACTCCACACAAAGCACTTCACTATTCTCTTCTAGTTCTTTTTCTTAGAGGTCCACAGGAGATGCTGCTTTTTCTATTAAAGGCTTCCTTGGCCATTCCTATTCTCCTTTTGACTTCCTGGCAGCAGGTCATGTTACTCCTTATAGTACACTCCAAGTATTTGAAGCTGTTCACTTGCTCTACTGCCTCATTTAGAATTCGCAAGTTTACCTTCTTTATTTTTCTTCCGACAACCATGCTGTTCGTCTACTTTGCATTTATCTTCATTCCATACTGCTCATAGATGTCATTTAGCTCCAGTAGCATAGGCCTTAGTTTCGTCTCCTCTTCTGCTAACAACGTCACATCATCAGCATATCTTATGCACTTCAGTATTCTTCTTCTTCCTACTATCACTCCTCCCATGTTCTGAAAACAGTTCTTCACCAAATCCTCCAAGTAGATGTTGAACACGGTAGGTGATAAAGAGCATCCTTGTCGTATTCCTCTCCCTATTTCACTTCCTTCAGACATATCTTGTCCTGTCCTGATTTTGACGCGTTATTTGATATTAAGTTTACTGAACAACCTCCTCTCTTTCCAATCCACAACTATTTTCTTCAGAATGTCCATCAGTTTGTGGTGTGAAAATTCTATGCTGTTTAATATTACTTCCATAGTTTTATTTTAGAACACTATTTTGAATTTTGGGAAGAATTAATTTTCTTCTTATGTCCGTATATTTTTAAATCTTTTCTTTGCTGATTTATATACACTTCCTAAATCGTTTACCGCTTGAACTATTTACCTTATTCTGTTTTTTCCAAGTGTTTCTCCGACTATAGGACGAATGCCAGGTAATCCCAAGGTAAATATTCGGTCTCATCTCGCAAAATACCATAACCATGTCACCGGTTCCATTGACGCTAAATAACCTGGTTGTTAATACAGCGTCATTAACTAACAGACTGAAAATAAAAAAAACTGAGTAATAGGATTTATTTCTAATGTGTGTTCCTAAATCCCAAAGTTACAACCAAAAAACCAAAAATGTACATCATTGACTAATTCATTGTCAGCAAGATTAATTTCATGGCTTAGAAAGCTTCAAAACTTCAGATTATTATTATTATTATTATTATTATTATTATTATTATTATTATTATTATTATTACTATTATTATTATTATTATTATTGTTATAATTTTTTTACTTGGTTATTTAATGACGCGGTATCAACTACTGAGTTATGTATCGTCGATGGAATTGGTGGTAGTGAGATGGCATTTGATGAGATGAGGCAGAAGATTCCCAATAGATTATCTGACATTCTCCTTACGGTTCAGGAAAGCCTCGGAAAAACTCAACCAGGTAATCAGTGCCAGTGGAGATCGAACCCGCTCCCGAGCGCAACTCCTGATCGGCAGGCAAGTACTTACAAGCAAACGTTCTGATGGGGGCAGATAAAAAAGTTACATTTTTTCTTCTACCATGTTAATAATGTCAAAAGATGTCCTTATACAAATTTTGACCACTCGACCGCAATTACAAGGCCGTGCAGAAAGTGATTTTCCCTGGGGTCGTTTATAGAAAAAATCACAATTTCATGCAAATATTTATTGAAACAGATACAGCCATTTTTGCTCTATTTGTCAACATATACCCTACTGGAATTGAGACATTTGTCATACATGGGATTAATTTTTGTGTCGTAGAAGTCAGCCGCCTCAGTCCGGAACCAGAGATTGACTGCGTCTGCACCTCTCTCTGTCGATCCTATGATATGAGAAATGTCTCAATTCCGATGGAAAGTATGTTGGAAAATAGCTCAACAAGTTGTGTACGTTCTAATGAATTTGTCAAATGAAATTGTTTTTTCTTTCTGTTAACGGCCCCTGGCAAATCAATTTTTTACGACCCTTTTAATTGCGGTCGAGTGGGTAAAATTTGTATAAGCACTTCTTTTGACATTATTAACATGATGGAAGAAAAAAATTTACCTTTTTTTTCTGCCCCCATCAGAACGTTTGCTTGTTAGACGACTAAGCTTCGTCGGTAGTTTATTATTATTATTATTATTATTATTATTATTATTATTATTATTCATGATAATGATAGTGTAGTCTTCGATGACAATTTATACAGTGGGTAAGCAGATATAAATCACATTGTAACACAACTACTGAATAATCCATCCAGCCATAGCCCATGATTTACTTCACGATGGTGGATGTTCCATAAACTGACTGAAATTTCATGACATTCTTTCTCCACGAGAACTCGAACCAGCGCTCCTTCCGCAACGCTAGTTCTAATCATGATACCTTGTAGTCTACCACGCAATTATGGTGTGGGACTACTACCGAATAAGCTGTATATAATTAAAATCAAATTTAGTCGAAAGTGGTGCTCAATTAAGCAGGTATGTTGTCGAACCTAGCAAGCCAGAAGCAATCCTGTGGAGCTCATAAAAATTAGCGAACGACCTTCGCATCGCTCGCCTCTTTCTTATTCAAAGCTTGCATTAAATTCTTTTGAAGCTAAATGCAAGATATCCACTGAAATGAATATACATTTTCTGCTCGTCTTTTTAACCAGATTTTCATTTGCCATTTTAATCTTCCTTCTTTCCTTTTGTCTTTATTTATTCATGGGAGTTTATCCCCTTTTTAGTCTCGCTCGTTATTTATATATTATATATGCCCTTTCCCTCTCATCAAGGCCTCTTTGATCACTTGCCCTCATTACCTTTTCATTAACCGTCCTCCCTCCTGCATCTTGATTTCCAACACTGGAGAAGGCAGTCTTCAACCCTCGAAGTCAAATAAAACTGGCTCGCCTATGTGGAAGTCTGCGTGTTTTTGTAATAAGAACGGTACTGGAGAAATAAAGAATATTAAAGCCAAAACGTTCAAAAGTTTTCAACATATATATGGAAACCTCCGCGACTTCATTTCCTAACGTACTTTATAAAATGTAAGGCAAATTTAAAAGTGGATTGCAAACCTTGGTTTCAAAATAATCCCGTGTTGCATGGAATGCGTTGAAGAAAAATAAAGGGGGATGACTGAGAAAGTGTTAGACTTTTAATTGGTATGATGAAAACATTGTGTAAATTTTATTACAACAGTTTTAAACTACATATTTTGCACGTCAGGATATTAAAAATATGCATCAAAATTTAAGAAATTTTCTTATTACGTCAGTATTTAAACTAGCTAACAGTGCTGGATTATTCACAATAACTTCAGCTGAGATGTGTTCGGAGGTTGGATGTACAGCTGTCAAAAGAAAAATTGGCCGCTCTCCTGAAACAATGTTCCCTTCGGGTATCTTCGCTATAATTCGGAGACAGGCGATGTTAAATGTTGTTGGACCACGTTGCCTGATATCTACAGTTATAATTGAAGTATCCCCTCTGTGATTCGATAGCGTAATGGTAGCGTTCAGGCCTCTTATTCATGAGGTCCTGCGTTCGACTACAACCTCGTGCTTTTTATGTTCTTTTTTGTTCTGTTTTTGAGAGACACAAACTATACATAATGGCTCCTTTCTCTCTTACGATTATTTTAGTAATTAACATCAGGTTTATTAATATATTATGCCATGACTTTATCATTATGATATTGTGGCTGCAAATGGAAAGAAAAAAGATTTTATTCTCAATAAAATATCTTTCGTGGCATAAACAAAACTAATTTACTGGCGTCGGCCTTAAAACATTCAAACAATTAAGCGTTCAAAAAACAAAACAAAAAGCCACAATTCAATATTTAGTCTATCTTCCTCTTATCTCGATCATCTTGGAGTCGAATGGGCATGGAATTGACTAGTCTTTGCAAATAGCGACTGTTCTTAGACACGATATTCCAGGCATTCTGAACATACATACATAAGTGTTCTGTCCATTGGCAAGTCTTTCATTGCAAACCCAGCAATCTCCAATCTTTCCTATTTTCTGCCTTCCTCTTAGTCTCCGCATATGATCCACATATCCTAATGTCGTCTATTATTCTTTTCAACCAGAGACCCAAATAATTCCTTTTTCTCTTTCTAATCAGTTTCAGCATCATTCTTTCTTCACTCACTTTTTCAAACACAATTTTATTTCTTATTCTATCTGTCCACTTCACACGCACCGTTCTTCACCACATCCACATTTCAAATGCTTCAATTCGTTTCTCTTCATTTCGTCGTAATGTCCATGTTCCTTCCCCATACAATGCCACACTCCACACAAAGCACTTCACTAGTCTCTTCCTTAGTTCTTTTTCCAGAGGTCCGCAGAATATCCTTCTTCTTCTATTAAAAGCTTCCTTTGTTCATGTTTGCAGTTTTTCTTGGGAAGGATAGGCCTAAATGCGGTAACATCCCGTTGCTTTCCGCATACCACTATCTCTTTCGCATCTTATTAAATTCCAGGGGACCCAAGCGTGGAGATGAGGAGAGTGGATTTGACTAATTGGGCCCTCCGGACTTCACCGAAAGTCACGGCAAGGGTTAAATATTAATTCTATCAGGATGTTTGACCCGATCAGAGACCGGGAAATCTCAATTAGCCTTTGCCCCCCGCATCCTGGACTAGCTTCTACGAATCATCAGAAAATCTTAGAGGGTGATTGGGCCAATTTTTCCGAAAATGTTTCCACACTTTTGCCCTCGTAGCTCAGCGGAAGAACGTCGAAATTTAGATGTCAACGTCTCAGGTTCAATTCCTCGTTACTCCTTTTCATTTTATTGTGGTTCAAGATAGTATAATGTAATAATACAAAAAGAAAAACTAATACCAGTATTATGCAACTGGATTTTTCCAAACCTAATATTAAATTTATGTTATATATATCGCTAAAGAACGATTACAATATAAATAACTTGAATATTATTTATACAGTCTCACTAAAGAACGATAACACAATATAAATGATAAATATCGGTTTGTTTAATTGATATAAGATATTATATAATACTTATTTAATTATCTAAATTAAATAACCTATTTTACGAAGAAAGATGGTTATTTGTGTTATAATAATTACTTACATAAAATACAGATTATTTATATTTCGAAAGAACAATAACAATATAAATAACTTGAATATTATTTTATAATGCTAATGAAGGAAAACAGAATATAAATGATAACTTGAATATTATCTATATCGCTAAAGAACGATAACGATATAAAAAACGTGAATATTATTCATATCGGAATTTCACAGATATATTACAGATGTATTTAAGAAATTGTAGAAGAATAGTAATTAGTAACAGCGTCCTATTTATTCTTCTTGGAGCCAAATTTGTAACTTTTAAAAGTGTGGTTACTATGTTGAAGTGTATGTGTTGTAACGGATGCTTGATTTGTTATGTATGTGAGTCAGTTATGTGATGCTTGATGTCGTCGCAATGTCGTAATTATAGTTTGATTGTGTTTGTGTGACTATTGTGTATTAATTTATGATGTATGGTACGGAAAGCTGCGTATTTGTGTTATAGAAGTGTTACGTATGTGTGTTGTTAATGTTTTTGTATGTTTCAAATTGATACCTGATATTTATTTTGCAATCGCAATGCCTAATTTACGGTTTGTTTATGTTTTGTTTACATCGCGTAAGCTAATTTAATTTTCTTTTCTATTTCTCTTTATGCTCATCTTTTTTGTGTATGAAACTACAGCCCTAACATACATATGTAAAATAGGGCTAACCACCATTGGAGTTACAATAATAATAATTGTTATTCATATCGTTATAAAACGATAACAGAATACAAATGATGACTTGAATTTTATTCATATCTCTAAAGAACGATAACAAAATATAAATAACGTGATACCCATAAAGAACGATAACTGGATATAAATGATAATTTGAATAGCATTTACTTCGCTAAAGAACGATTAAAAAATAAAATGAAAACTTGAAGAAGGCCCGAACCCACAACCTTTGAATCATTAAACAAGCACTCTGCCGCTGGCCTACGAGGCGCAGACATGGAACACTTTCATAGTTCGGGAACTGCTTGTACAAGCACATGCATCGTGTAACATCGCCGCGACCCGAAGTGGACTTTGAAAATATTCGCTGTTCACGAGTGCGGCCACTTTTTTTTTTACAGCTGTACCTTAGCCTTTCAAAACTATAAAATTTTAAACGTCAGAATATTAAAAATATGCATCACAATTTAAGAAAATTTCTTACTACATCAGTATTTAAAATAGTAATTACAAGCAACAAAGAAGTGCTGGATTATTCGCAATAACTTTAGCTGAGATGTATTCAGAGGTTGGATGTACCTTCCTTCACCTTTTAAAATTATAAAATTTTACACGTCAGAATATCAAAATATGCATCACAATTTAATACAATTTCCTACTACATCATTATTTTAAACTAGTAAACAAGAAACAAAGGAGTACTGGATTATTCACAATAACTTTAGCTGAGATGTATTCGGAGGTTAGATTATCTCCGCCTTCAAGCAATCAGATTGGTTGAACTGGGTATTCTACATATTCATGTAACTGATTTGGGTCGTAAATGGTTAATTCCTCATAACTGATGGGGGACTGAACATAGGCATTACAAATAAATATAAAGAAAAATAAATAAAGATAAATTCATTGGTACAAAAATCTCTTATACAAATATATAATAGTCTACAAAAATTCATGTTCTAGCACATGAATGAAATTTAGTACTCTTGCTCAGGAAACAATTCTCACAAATTTAACAAAAATAGACAAAAATGAGAAAGTTTGAAACTTAAATTTCAATTCACATTGAAATAATAGAATTTTAAAGTTTACAGTTTCACTTATACAAATACAGAAACACACGCATTAAGGAAATATATATTATTTTAAAATAATATTCCTAACGGCATTATGCCATCTACTGACAATGACCTTGTGAACTTGGATATTTTAAAGTTATTTTGTTACATAGTCTTGGACCCCAAAATAGGTAGGTACTGTGATTAATAACCGTATTTGTAAAACACTTCTGTTGTATTAAGTTGGATCTTTAAGTTCTGTATTCATGAATATAAAATTTGAATTTAGTATGATTTTTGTGTATAAATTTTAATGAAGCTTTTAATAAATTTGTCAAATTTTAAGAAATTGAAATCCGCAAAGAAAATTTCCAATGGGTAATCAAAAGGTTTATTAAGACATGCTTTAATTATTATTTTCTGGACAAGTGTTCGAGTGAGAGTACATAAGATCTGCAAGCATTTTCCCATCCTAATATCCCATACTGGATAATAGGTTGAAATAAAGCTAAATAAACTGTTACGTAGATTATGGAATGGTAAATATGACCGAAGTGTAACAAAGATAATTTTACTTAAAGCGCTTTCAGAATAGTAAGGCATATGGCCTACGCCAATCGAGTGCTAGCAGCAGTTCGACACGGTGGAAGACAGAGACAAAAACTATCAGTCGCTATGCGAGCGGAGCGAGTCCTGTTCCTTCATTGTATGTAATGTTTAAATATAATTACTCTTACTGAAATAATTTTCACCCCAATTTTTATTACTTCTTCGCTTCGCAGATCAGTAGATCTTGGAGTCACTAACTTGCGAAATAAAGTGACATATGTAGAAATTTACTTTGCTAATGTCAGACAAAGAATGTCTTAATTAAAATAAAGAATGCTGCATATTCTATTGCACTATCTGACATAAGGAAATTCTCTCCTGAAAAATGTGAGGCCGAGAAAATTTACCCAAATGTTCAGACTTCCTTGTACAGCATTACTGAATTTATTATTGTTTATTTCTCCATAGGAAAGATGACATACAGTTTGTTTGTAGGGGCAGCCTATGAACTTAGCGATAGTAAAACGTAAACATGTCTGTGCAAACGTAATTTAGTATAGATATTGAAGTTGAAAAGCATTTTATATTTCTTGTGCTAAATGAACCTATGTAATTTAATTTAATTCTCTAGCTTATACCTTACCTAGGGTCCAAGGTTCTATATTCTGGTTACGAATCTGGCTATAATGCAACGTAAGTATAATATGTGTTCATACATAATTCAGTATTCATACTGAAACTGTAGATTATTTAATTTTTCTGTGTTAAACTAAGTCTATCTAATTTTCCATTTCAATTTTATTTTATTCTCTAACTTTTGCGTATCTATAGGTCCAGGGTTCTATATTCTGGCTAAGAATTCGGCTATAAGAATATAAGCATATAAATGTTCATATGTAGGCCTAATTCAGTAATCATATTGAAATTGAAGATTACTTTTTTTTACTTTGTTAAATCAAGCCTATTCAATTTAATTTAATCCACAAGCTTATGCCTACCTAGAGGTCCAGGGTTCTATGTTCTATCACTCTGGCCTGTGACAGTATAAGCTTAAGAGTGAAGGTAGTTATATAGAAGTTAATATGAAAACCGTAACCCAATAATATCGTTAATATATTGAAGGTAAATTTTTATATTAGAAAAAAGTGCAAAATGTAATATATTATATATAACGCGAGGTTTTTAAAATAGAAATTGAGTTTTGGAATTGTAAAATCTCGTTTCTAGCATGCCTGTATCTATTTTAAAAGTGAAATATACTTAAATTGATTCATTTTATAAAGTGTTTTAATAATCTTAAGGAAGAATGTTAATATTCTTCGTATAACTCATCGAAAAAGAGGCAGGAATGTTTATATTTACAATATCAACCAAATATCTCATACGTTTAAGGAATATTTCGTCTTATACCATGTATAATATTCTAATGAAAAGTGAAAATCGCATCTGTGATTCTCAGCTTTCTTCTTGCTTTCCACGTTCTATAATGGCACTGCTAACACATACTACTACTATAGTCTATTTAAAATATCATACGATGAAGTAATTCACGGTTATGAAAATCGTCCAAATAATTAACACTTTTTGCGTTATTTTCAAGGAGAGGTAAATACTGGTATACCACCTATTTGAATTGTCTCTTTGCCCTGTCCGAGAATACGAGATAACCAATGCACTTCTAAACCACACGCCTCTGCAGTCAGATTCTTTTTTTGTAAAAAACTGACACGCACTCCTCGCCTGTGAGTGACGAATTGTCCTTTTGCGTATAATGGATGAAACACCAGAGCCACTTGCAATACCTTCAAGAAACATTGTTACGGTAAGTTACACATCACACAAGAGAAAACAGCCCACGTTTGAATTTGAAAATAAACAGAATCTATCATCTTTTACAGAGAGGGACTTCAGAGCAAAATAATCTGTATATTGTAGGTTGAATATTTCTGTTTAGTCTTAAAGCGATAACATGCGACCCAGTTGACGTATAATTGTCATTCTTGTATAGTTGGATTCAGAATTCGTAGCTCTATCGAATGACACAGCTTAAAATTCATTTCTAGTCATAAATATTGTGCGCGCAAGAAAGAAACTAATACGCGACGCTTCAGCGAGACTTCGCGACGATTTAACTAGGCAACACCGCTTCACCGTTACTGGCTAGTCGAGATAGACCGGCCTGAACTAGCTCCGCCTTATATGCCTTCTTATTCTGAAAGCGCTTTAGTCTATTGTACAAGTACAAATGAAGAACAAAGACAACGGGAGAAGGTCAAGTAGAATGACTATTATTTCAAAAAGGACTATAAAAGAAAATAAAACGTAAAATGTATGAATTAGAATAATAAAATGTAAAGAAGTAAAGGCGGATGTTAACAACAGAAGCGCTTACTTCACCAGCAATGGAATTGGTCCGGGTTGAAGCTCTTATGAATTGAAATTATTCGTACCTTTACGTTATGCAGCAGAGATCTGGAACTTCAGTAACCACAAAAAATTAGCATACAGAAGGAAAATATTAAATTCTTAAGAATAAGCGCAGATTGCACATCAACAGACAGAATGTATTATTCCAAATATGGAAACAGAGAATAAACACAGAGAATAGCCTGCTCATATTCAACTTCAAAAAGCACTTAAAATATAAGTTAAAGTGTGGAATTTATTAAAACGAGGTGCACGTTATATTCCCTAAGTACCGATAATGCGTTTAGACCTAAAGGAAAGCTTTATTTTTGACGCTCATAAAATGGCAACTATTTCAGATTCCGAATTTAATCTTCGCAACTAAACAAACACTGTAAAACTCTAAGATATTCAGTGTACATATCATTTTAAATCCTGGAGATAAGTATGATGCATACCTAACGGTGATGATATTTTTTATTATGATGATTAGGATAACGATGGTAAATGACAATGGTTAAAAATAAAAACATTCGAGATTTGTATAAGGGTATAAAGGAATTTAAGAACGGATATTAGGCAAGGGTAAACGTGATCGAGGATGAGAATGGAGACTTGCTTGCAGATTCTCATTCAATCCTGAACAGATGGAAAACCTATTTCGGGCAACTACTAAATGTACATAGGCCAAGTAGAAATGATCGGGACGAAATTTAAATACAAACTTCTGAGCCATTTATACCCGAACCCACACTTCCTGAAGTCGGAGTTGCGATAGAAAATCTGAAAAAGTACAAGTCTTCAGGTATTAATCAGATTCCAACAGAATTAATACAAGAAGCTGGAAGCGCATTATCTAGCGAAATTTATAAGCTTGTACTTGCTATTTGGGAAAAGGAAATTGTACCAGAACAATGGAAGGAGTTCATAATTGTACCTATTCTTAAGAAGGTGGACAAGACTAACTGTGGTAACTTTCAAAGAATATCACTTTTGTTGACGTCGTACAAAATTTTGTCCAATATTCTTTTGAGAAGGTTACCTCCATACGTAGATGAAATTATTGGGTATCATCAGTGGGTTTTAGGCGTAATAGATCGACTGTTGATACAATTTTTGTTTTCGACAGATATTGGAGAAAAAATGGGAGTATAAGGGTACAGTACATCAGTCATTCATAGATTTCAAAAAGGCATATGATTCGGTTAAGACAGAAGTTTATATAACATTCTTATTGAATTTGGTATTCCCAAGAAACTAGTTCGATTAATTAAAATGTGTCTCAGTGAAACTTACAGCAGAATCTGTATAGACCAGTTTCTATCCGATGCTTTTCCAATTCACTGCGGACTAAAGCAAGGAGATGCTCTATAACCTTTACTTTTTAACTTTGCTCTAGAATATGCCATTAGTAAAGTTCAGGATAATACAGAGGGTTTGGAATTGAACGAGTTACATCAAGTTCTTGTCTATGCGAATGACGTGAATATGTTAGGAGAGAATCCACAAACGATTAGAGAAAACACGGAAATTTTACTTGAAGCAAGTAAAGTGATAGGTTCGGAAGTAAACCCCGAAAAGACGAAGTATATGATTATGTCTCGTGACCAGAATATTCTACGAAATGGAAATATAAAAGTTGGAGATTTATCTTTCGAAGAGGTGGAAAAATTCAAATATATTTGAGCAACAGTAACAAATATAAATGACACTCGGGAGGAAATTAAACGCAGAATAAATATGGGAAATGTCTGTTATTATTCTGTTGAGAAGCTTTTCTCATCTAGTCTGCTGTCAAAAAATCTGAAAGTTAGAATTTATAAAACAGTTACATTACCTGTTGTTCTGTATGGTTGTGAAACTTGGACTTTCACTTTGAAAGAGGAACAGAGATTAAGGATGTTTGAGAATAAGGTTCTTAGGAAAGTACTGTATTTGGGGCTAAAAGGGATGAAGTTGCAGGAGAATGATGTAGGTTACACAACGCAGAACTATGTGCATTGTATTCTTCACCTGACTAATTAAACATTAAATCCAGAAGTTTTAGATGGGCAGAGCATGTAGCACGTATGGGCGAATCCAGAAATGCATAGTTAGTTGGGAGACCGGAGGGTAAAAGACTTGGGGGCCCGAGACGTAGATGGGAGGATAATATTAAAATGGATCTGAGGGAGGTGGGATATGATAGAGAGTGGATTAATATTGCACAGGATAGGGACCGATAGCGGGCTTATGTGAGGGCAGCAATGAACCTCCGGGTTCCTTAAAAACCATTTGTAAGTAAGTTTTGTAACAAATTGGCGAGCAAATTGAAAATAATGCAAATTCTGGATATTGGAAAAATTATCAGCCGACAGCTGTCTTCCTAAGGACCATAGCGAGCAGCTACAATTTTGTGTAGGCGCTACAGTAAATTTTTCTTATTGATAAATGAACATCAGACCGCTGCGTTTTCATGATGGCCCGAAAGATTTATATTTAAAAATCGCCGCCCGTTAGCCCGGACAACTAGAAAGTTGCATTTCCACGCTGAATACCCGGGTTCAGATGACGAGATTTGAAGTAGAATCTCTGTGTTCTCGGCATGCTTCATCTTCATCTAAGGGTAATCCGTTTTCCCTTCCAATATCCCATCATTTCGTTATTGACGTGGAATTGAGTCTTATTGTTCAGGCCGTATGTTAGGTATACCGGTGTACACACTAGACGGCGATCGTGATGAAATCCTGTTACCGCGGTTTCATGACCCAAACAAGAGAGAGTATAGTTACCTGTAATTTTAATAGAAGACAGCGACCTACTCCACTGGCAACGTCGCATTGCGCGCCAGTCGCATACGTTCGACCGGACGGACCATACATGAAATTTCAGATTATTTTATCCAAGTAAAATTTTTCAGTAACAACTTAAACGGGCAGGAAAACAATTAAATGAAGGAATAACACGTTGCAAATAAAAACGCTTACAAAATAATTAAGCCTATATCAGTGTTAACAATTAACACTTTTTATCAGTATTTACGTTTGAAGCGCTCAACATATCATTTTGTATCTTGAAGTAATTATTCAGAAGATGCTTGATGCACTTGCTGTTGTCATTCTTGCATTGTCGATATTTTTACTACCGCAAATACAAATATTTAACAAAATGATTTATGATATTAACTCCATTCTCACTTATTTAACACAGTATATGTTTATCATGCACGGAGAGAAACAGACTTTCATATTGTTCAGAAACCAACAGTTTCATAATGTCATGTCTTGTTAATGAAAAGTCCACTGCAAAAGAGAGGAATGTCACTTGTTCTAAATTTTTCCATTCCTGTATCCCAAATTTTTTGTTGAACACCAATGTTGAGTGTCAATGTTATTTTGTGTCGGTATTTGTTGTACATGTTTTTACTTTTTGTTTTTTGTTTTTTTGCATCATTTAATATGTTAGACTAATTTTTATTGTTTTCAAATTTCTACTTGTACGTTCAATTGTTCTTTCTGTCATACTCATTCTGTCACTCGTTATTACAGTAGTATAATTTTTTCTCGTAGTTGTATTGCATTGCTGGTGGTATGGACGAGAACACCTGATGGCCTTAACTCCACCAAAGTATATAAATAAATAAATAAGATAGATAGATAGATAGATAGATAGATAGATAGATAGATAGATAGATAGATAGATAGATAGATAGATAGATAGACAGACAGACAGACAGATAGGCAGGCAGGCAGGCAGGCAGATAGATAGATAGATAGATAGATAGATAGATAGATAGATAGATAGATAGATAGATAGATAGATAGATAGATAGATAGATAGATAGATAGATAGGAGTAGATAGATAGATAGATACGAGTAGATAGATACGAGTAGATAGATAGATAGATAGATAGATAGATACTACTAGTAGATAGATAGATACGAGTAGATAGATAGATAGATAGATAGATAGATAGATAGATAGATAGATAGATAGATAGATAGATAGATAGATAGATAGATAGATAGATAGATAGATAGATAGATAGATAGATAGATAGATACGAGTAGATAGATAGATAGATAGATACGAGTAGATAGATAGATAGATAGATACGAGTAGATAGATAGATACGAGTAGATAGATAGATACGAGTAGATAGATAGATACGAGTAGATAGATAGATACGAGTAGATAGATAGATACGAGTAGATAGATAGATACGAGTAGATAGATAGATACGAGTAGATAGATAGATAGATAGATAGATAGATAGATAGATAGATAGATAGATAGATAGATAGATAGATAGATAGATAGATAGATAGATAGATAGATAGATAGATAGATAGATAGATACGAGTAGATAGATAGTTACAAGTAGATAGATAGATAGATAGATAGATAGATAGATAGATAGATAGATAGATAGATAGATAGATAGATAGATAGATAGATAGATAGATAGATAGATAGATAGATAGATAGATAGATAGATAGATAGATAGATAGATAGATAGATAGATAGATAGATACAAGTAGATAGATAAGTAGGTAGGTAGATAATATTTGTTACACTGTTGATAATAACAGATCTGACAAATAAACTGAAAAAAGGGAAGAAAAATCGAACACATTGACAACCTGTGCAACTGCAAGAGGAATGCGCAGCGTTGCCTCTTCTCGCTGGACAAGGCCTTATATTAAATGGAGCTATGAAAACACCCTTCAAGAAAAGGGACATGCCTGGGGAATTCTAGTGTGTCTTTTGCAGATATATAAGTCGTCTAAAATCCACCGTTATTGCCACCTATAAATCATTGGACAAACCGCCATAGCGGACGATAGTATGATACGATTTGGCACAAACTCCTCTCTTTTCCGAAGTGGACATGATTATGGAAGGAGAGTTGTACAGTGTTCTTGGAATGACGAGATACGAATAAAAAGTCTTGCTGTTTAGTCTTTTTCTACACAAATACAACTCCACTTTCGCCTGGATTGGAACTCTGACCCATGGTAGTCGTAAACCAGCACTCTGCCAAGTGATCTATGAAGACGATCCTTTCTGATCTCACTCCTATCGTTCTCTCTCCCTGTATTGACCTCTTTAATCGTTTTCTCTTCCTCGCGGCATTTTAAGAAAGGATAATGACTAACAGGGCTTAATTTTTAGACGGATGAAATGCAGTGGGTAAATGTTGCACACAATTCCTTTATAGAAAATCTATTGGACGGGACACGTAGTTTTGCACTATTCCGATAGAATCTCTGATGTAAACTTTCGTCATCCTTAAATGTCCTTCGTCCTCAGCCAGATACAAACCGAAAATATGTAGTTTAATAAGATGTACAGCACCCAATCGATCACGAGGAAATGCTATATCTATTTAACAACTGTAAAATTAATAATTATAATAGTGATGATCATATTAGGCTACTGTAGTTATAACAACAATAATTCAAGATTAAAGTGAACACAAGAATAATTGACCCAAAAGAGATACAATTACCTTAAGAAGTTATTGAATGTAAGGTAAACGAAAGTTTTTTTTTTCTCTCCCAATAATTGTAGGTCAAAGAGGAAGAGTCGAACATTGTATTTTTCAGTAATGTGATTTCCAGTTCCACTATTTGCTCTCCAATTGACTGTAGTACTGTACTAAAGAGATTGTGATGTTATTGCAGGTGAGGACGGTTTCCAATAATATCTCAGCGAGCAGTTCCAGGCTAGTCAATATTAAATTGAAGAATCAATAGAACAAACATTTGAAACACTTTCCACACTCGGCTCATTCTGCTAATTGCAAAAAATTGAACTCGACTCTCATGGCAGGGCAATTCAAACTACTTCTAATTACTTTCACAGCACTTGAAATGTGCTTCTGCTATGTATGAATCATCAATAATAGCTTACATAATGCAGTGAAAATATTATTTATTTTAAAACAAAGATAAGGCGATAGATTTGCACATGTGTGTATGTATGTGTGTATGTATGTATGCAAGTATGTATGTATTTATTTTATTTTAGTTGGTTATTTAACGACGCAGTATCAACTACTAGGTTATTTAGCGCCGATGACATTGGTGATAGCGAGATGATATTTGGCGAGATGAGACCGAGGATTCGTCATAGATTACCTTGCATTCACATTACGGTTGGTGAAAACCTAGGAAAAACCCAACCAGGTAATCAGCCCAAGCGGGGATCGAACTCGCGCCGGAACGCAACTTCAGACCCGCAGGAAGCGCCTTAACCGACTGAGCCACGCCGGTGGCTGTATGTATATATGTATGTATGTATCTATGTATGTATGCATGCATGTATACATATACAAAGTGTAAAGGTTATAGTTTAAATATTTTAATATTTAACAAAAATGCAAATGGAACAGCAAGCTATTTATTTTTTCCCCACTGGACTGATAACACTACTCAACAAGGTTTTCATAACATGGACAAGAATAACTATTTTTATGTAATTTGTATGTCCTGATTACGAATATGGCATTGAAAAAGTGCCTACACGTCACATTTTTTCAGAAATTTATATTTTTAGTCAGCAAATCGTATAAAAATGTTTTATAACCTACACACTTTGAAAGAGGTTCTTTTCTTTAACGTATATCTTTTACAGAATTACAAAATCATTTCCGTTCTTTTAAGATACCATTTTAAACATAGCCTACTTACACTTTTGTGGGTTGAATGAGAGTCATCCCTAGCGATGGTTTATTGTTTTATTACCCTTATTATGCAGCTGCACGGAGGGTAGGTCACATCTGGCTATACCGGTAACTGATTGGGAAAGGAGAAAATATGGTCGTTGTTGTATTGTGAGACAAGAAATGAACAATTTAGAGATTACTTCTGATTGTGAACATGTTGTGAGCGGTACTAGTTATTCTATAATAGTATTAAATGGGTAGCAATCGTCGTTCCTGCAAACATTTTCCAAATAGTTTCTACTATGTTTGTGGGAAATTAACTTTGAAATCATAACATGGAACATGGATAAATAACAGACAATGTAAAAAAGCCATACTGCTTGTATTTTGGCTATAAAGTGGGTGAAAAAAAAATAAAAATTGGGCACCACACGTCTGTTGTGTAACATGCTACGTGAAGTTAACAGAGTGGTTGCGGGGGAAAAATAACAACATGTCTTTTGTTGTTCCAATGATTTGGCGACAGCCCACCAGTCATCTGGAAGATTGTTACTTCTGCATTGTCAAACCACAGGGATTTTCAAGGAAAACTAAAGATAAAATTGTGTATCCTAATTTTCCACCAGCCATAATACCCGTGCCACATTCTCCTGAACTTCCTATCCCTATCCCTCCGCCCAGTGGAGAAGATTATGTCATTCCAAGGAACACCTATCAGAATCAGACTACCCTTCAACTTCCGTTGATACCACCTACATTCCCGAACATCATAGAACACCACATCTGATATAACAGGCAGAACTTAATGACCAAGTTAGGGATTCAGATCTTTCCAAGCAACACGCTGAACTATTAGGTTCTAGATTACAAGAATGGAACTTATTAGCAAAAGATTCCAAGATTTCCGTGTTCAGAAAACGAAACGATGAACTGACTAGTTATTTTGTAATGGAAAATTCTGTTTGTGCGTGCAAAAATGTGAGCAGGCGTATGGATGAATTAGATATTCAATATAATTCAGAAGAATGGAGACTGTTCATCGATTCATCAAAACTAAGGTTAAAAGCAGTTTTATTGCACAATGGCAATACAAAACCTTCCATCAGTGGCTCATTCAGTCACTATGAAAGAAACTTATGAAAACATGTCACTAATATTGAATGCAGTAAATTATAATGAACATCGCTGGAAAATTTGTGGGGATTTGAAAGATATAGTTTTGTTCCTTGGATTACAAGGAGGGTTTACTAAGTTATGTTGTTTATTATGTTTGTGGGACCGTCGAACAACAGCACAACATTATGTGGTGAAGAACTCGTCTATCAGAAAAGGTTATATTCCTGGTGAACATAATATTAAATATCCTCCGCTAGTGCAACGTAAAAAAGTACTTCTTCCTCCACTGCATATAAAACTAGGGCTATTGAAAAATTTTGTGAAAGCTCTAGATGAGAGTGGAGAAGCCTTTCAACACTTACAGATTCTGTTCCCTAAAATCAGTGATACTAAATTAAAAGAAGGCATATTGTCGATCCACAAATTAGAAAACTCTTTAAGGACACCATTTTTGAGAAAAAACCTAACTCGAAGGAATTACCAGCATGGAAATCTTTTGCATCCAAGGATTTTTTAGGGAATCACAAAGCAGAAAATTATCGCCAATTAACAGAGACGTTACTAAGAAATTACAAAAAAAAAATGGCCTGCAGTATGGCACTGAATATCCACTTCTTACATTCACATTAGGACTTCTTTCCTGAGAACTTGGGGACTGTAAGTGATGAGCAGGGAGAGCGATTTCACCAAGACATTGCTACAATGGAGCAACGCTATCAAGGAATATGGGATCCAGCGATGATGGGCGATTGTTGCTAGTTTTTAAGAAGGGAAGATTCCAGTTCTCATAAGAGAAAAAACGAAGGTATTTTTTTTATCTTTCTCTATTTTATTGAACGAAGAGTGGTTTTTATAAATCTTAATAGCTGATCAGTTATTGATGTATCAGTTTTATCATATCTAAGCTGCCTTGGAAATTTTCACCCAAAAAATGAGAACAAAGTAATTTTAATAGGTAAAAAATCCTGATTTTTCAATGAATCAAGTAAATATCGATAAAAAAACGTGACGTGTTACGAACTTTTCATTGTCATTTTCATGTTCAGCGCATGTAAATTAGTTAAGATCAGCCTATTTTATTAATGTTATGGAAAAAAAAGTTCAAATTTGTTGAGTAGTGTAATTTTTCCATAAATATGTTCAATATTACAATGTCTTCATGATCATGTCATGAAACGCCTGTCAAATTTAGACGATATTATGTGCACGTATTTCGATCGTATTTATGTACTTCAGCATAAACATTCTGTTTCAATTATAGAGTTCTTAACTTTCCAGGAAGCTCAATCGCGAATATTTAACGTAATGGAAAAAATGACTAGTGTTGAATAACCTAAAATTTGTTTAATATATGGACCAGCAGGAGAATCTGATAACGTGGCAAGGGAGCTCTGTTGGTAAAAATAGATAGTCGGATTCCAAATAGAGGAATGTTCGCTGCTGTGCAACAAAGACTTCAACATACATGATCTCTTCTTACATGAAATATTAAGAAACGTATAAAAGGGTTATTTTTTTCATTCTAACCAATAAATATAGGACTGAGAATTTTATAATATTGTGGTTCAGTAACTTATAGGGTACTATCCCCAATTAACTCTAAAATTTTTTGCGCACATACCCCTTACACCCTGTTATGTTGTTTTTTAGTCAACTGCCCGAAGACAGATCTGAACCTCACAAGTGATATGAACATGACACCACTTATGAGGCAACTAGGCCAGGAGATAATGGAGTAGGATGGCTAGTTCCTTTCCCCCTCAATTGCATATATCGCCGATTAGCTATATGTTCACATCCTATTATATGCATTAGAAATTTAAAAAAATTGGAAGGTAATTTCATTCGGATCATTTTGCATTATTAAAGTCATTACTTTGAACTCTGTTTTTAACTATATAAATCAAATATAGTGTTACTATATGCAACGTCGCTAGAATTTGTGATAGATGTCCGAGAATTTGTGGAGGAACTATCTGATATTCGCCTTGCATATTGCGTAAGCATCGAATAAAACTCAAGCAGTTAACCAGCTCCAGGATAATTCGAACCCACGCCTTCCGAGCGCAGCCTCGTTACGGTCTGAGCTAGGCTAGTGGATCAGACAACTGTAATTTAATTGTAGCCAAAATTCTGCAGTCTTTTGTATATCTGTATGTTTGGGGAACGCGTGGGTTTTACGTGTACATCGCCCAGGCAGGTTCATTATGCATACAACATCGAGAAGGAAGAAATGACAGGAATGCAAAACACTACAGGGGGATTTTAGTCCCGAGTATAACCGTAGAGATGACTGAGGCACATTCCTCAGTCACCATAATACAGATTGTTCCCATATACCAACGGAATGCCACTAAGGCGGCCACGATTGGCATACTAATCTCTTGGACAGTAGAGTCACCACAAAGCGTGCCGTTTCTAGCACCGGAAACATATCCCACAAGCGAGCAGGTACTGGTATTGTCCATAGAGCGATCTCTCTTATGGCGAAATGCATCAACCTCGGTTAAAAATATAGTAGGTAACTGTCGGTTAGGAAACCACGGTTAAAAAGTAACCATGTAATTTATGTGCACCATTCACAATCGTCGGCTATTTACACTTGGATAGTTCACACCTAATTTAACCAGAGTAAA